>NC_036244.1:20866131-20868366 GCF_002742605.1 Olea europaea var. sylvestris | reverse complement strand
CATCGAGGTATTCATGGATGACTTCTCTGTGTTTGGATCTTCATTTGATGAGTGCTTGGAGCATCTAAGTCTTTTGCTACAACGGTGTACGGAGACCAACTTGGTGTTGAATTGGGAGAAATGTCACTTTATGGTGCAAGAAGGTATCGTAATAGGGCACAAAATTTCAGCAAAGGGTATCGAAGTGGACAGGGCAAAGATTCAGGTAATCGAGAAGTTACCACCACCTACCTCAGTGAAGGGCGTTCGTAGTTTTCTTGGGCACGCTGGATTCTACAGAAGGTTTATCAAGGATTTTTCAAAAATTACCAAACCTCTGTGCTGTTTACTGATGAAAGAGTCCACATTTGAGTTTACTGATGAGAGTCTGCAGGCCTTTAATACTTTGAAAGAGAAGTTGACTTCAGCACCTGTAATTATCACACCGGATTGGAATCTGCCATTTGAATTAATGTGTGACGCCAGTGACTATGTTGTGGGAGCCGTGTTGGGCCAACGTAGGAATAAAGTATTTCACGTGATCTACTATGCAAGTAAGACTTTGAACGATGCTCAGTTAAATTATGCCACTATGGAGAAAGAGCTTCTTGCTGTAGTCTATGCATTTGACAAATTTCGATCATACCTTGTGGGGTCGAAGGTCATAGTCTACACAGATCATGCCGCCATCAGATACTTGATGGAGAAGAAGGATGCTAAACCACGCCTCATCCGTTGGATATTGCTACTTCAGGAGTTTGACCTGGAAATCAAGGATAAGAAAGGCAGTGAAAATGTGGTAGCGGACCACCTATCTCGGCTTGAAGAAACAGAACAGGAAGAGACAGTGGAAATAAACGAGATCTTCCCAGATGAGCAGATCTTTGGTGTGATGGAAGCACCCTGGTATGCAGAGATAGTAAACTATTTAGCCAGGTCTATCATACCGCTAGATTACTCAAGTCACCAGAAGAAGAAATTCTTCGCGGAATTGAAGTATTACTTTTGGGAAGACCCCATTCTCTACAGGCGGGGGGCTGATCAAATCGTTCGGCGTTGTATACCAGAGGAAGAGGTGCCTTTGATATTAGAGAACTGTCACTCATCTATATATGCAGGGCATTTTGGTGCTTCTAAGACAGCGGCGAAGATTCTCCAATCAGGTTTTTACTGGCCCACACTCTTTAAGGACGCATTTGAATTTGTAAAGAGGTGTGATCGATGTCAACGCACGGGTAACATCTCTAGAAGAAATGAGATGCCGTTGAGTAATATCTTGGAGGTGGAATTATTTGACGTCTGGGGGATCGATTTCATGGGGCCATTCCCACCATCTTTCTCAAATCAATACATTTTAGTGGCGGTGGACTATGTCTCGAAATGTGTTGAAGCGGTTGCATTGCCTACAAATGATGGGAAAGTGGTGATTGAGCTTGTGAAGAAGAATATTTTCACCCGGTTTGGGACACCTAGAGCCATAATCAGTGACGGGGCACACATTTCTGCAATCGTCAGTTCGAGCAATTGTTATCAAAATATGGCGTCAAGCACCGCATAGCCACAGCATATCATCCCCAAACCAGCGGACAGGTCGAAGT
The DNA here is from genome assembly GCF_002742605.1 of Olea europaea var. sylvestris. Lineage (NCBI taxonomy): Eukaryota > Viridiplantae > Streptophyta > Magnoliopsida > Lamiales > Oleaceae > Olea > Olea europaea. The sequence goes on along the minus strand of NC_036244.1, from coordinate 20,866,789 downwards.
ATCCAATAGGCAATTGAAGCGCATTCTGGAAGTCACAGTTAACTCATCACGAAAGGATTGGTCAAAGAAACTGGATGATGCCTTGTGGGCCTACAGGACTGCATTCAAGACTCCTATAGGAATGTCTCCATATCGACTGGTTTTCGGGAAAGCATGCCATCTACCTCTCGAGATCGAACATCATGCTTACTGGGCGATGAAGAAGTTGAATTTGGATTTGAAGGCTGCAGATGAAAAACGGCTGTTACAACTAAATGAACTTGATGAACTCAGAATGGAAGCCTATGAGAACTCAAAGATCTACAAAGAGCGCACCAAGAAATGGCATGACATGCATATCCAGAGGCGTGACTTTCAAGTGGGGCAAAAAGTGTTACTGTATAACTCCAGGCTTAAGCTGTTTCCAGGAAAATTGAGATCGAGATGGTCTGGTCCATATACCATTACACAAGTGTTTCCACATGGGGCAATTGAGATCACTCACGACAGCAAGGGAACATTCAAAGTTAATGGACAGCGTTTGAAGCACTATTGGGGCGGTGATTTCTCAAAGGACAAGTCTACCGTCCATCTTGGATCACCAGAATGACACAATATGGTAAAGTCGAGCTATCGACTATAACTTAGCGCTGAGTGGGAGGCAACCCACTGTATCCTT
>NC_036244.1:20864029-20865769 GCF_002742605.1 Olea europaea var. sylvestris | reverse complement strand
ATTTCAATAGAAAACATTACCTTAACATTTGAATTCACAAAGGCATTTCATGGTTCAACATATCCACTCACGTCACTACCTTCGTCCCTATGTTTTCTAATGCAAACGACCTCCGATTAGGGTGAAATTTGGATATATGCTAGATATCATTATGTACTTTCACATGTCCAAAACTTGCTCGGGAAAATTTGGGTATTTCTCGGTGATGCCCGGGGCCGAACTTGGTCACTTGGTCATGGGTAAAAATTTTTAGAAATGCATGTTCGAGCCAAAATTTTGAGTTTTCCATATTTGTGCAATGCTAGAGTTATATTGATGATTCATGATATGAAACATTGCATAAACACACGTAAATGTGCATATTGAAGAAAGTTTGGGGGATTATGAATTCAAAGTTTATTCATGCCAAATTTTTTGAGTGATATTGTGTATTTCCTTTTGCAGGATGCCTCCNNNNGGCCCGAACAAGAGAACCCGAAGGGGGTGTTCGAAGATTCTTATCATCAGATACGGCAGCCCGATACGCCAACGTTGTGCGTGATTGGGCAATCATTCCCGAGAGGCCAGTTAAGTTAGAAGACTTCCCCAACTTTGAATTGACATATCTTATTCACAATTGCGGTTGGGAAAAGGTTATAGAAAGACCTCATCCGGTGTATGAGAATCTAGCAAAGGAATTTTATGCAAATTTCAACACAGAAATTGACACCCCCGGATCGGAACACTTACATCAGACTTGGGTTAGGGGCAAATGAATTATGTTTTCACTGGAGGTAATTCATGATTACTATCAGTTATCCTGGAATAATGTAGTCCCTATTCCCGAGGACTTCAATTGGCATGAGGTTGCAGAAATATTGTTGGGACGTGAAAATGCTTGGCCTCTCCCTACAGCAGACTGGCATCAGATAGATCTCACCCCATCCATAGCAATTTTATGGTTATTCATGTGCCATAACATCGAGCCTATATCCCACAGAACAACATTTACAAATCCAAGGGCCGGATTCATATACCATTTGGTTAGAGGGAACAAGATTGATCTAGCCACGTACATCTACAATCAAATTCTTGGTACAGGCACTTGGGGTGATAGGCACTACTCCCTAATTTTTTCCAGTCTGATAAGTGGAATATGTAGAGCAGCGGGGATACAAATCCAACCCGGGGAAGCACCAGAAAAGCCAAGCCCCTTTATCAAGCAATCCACACCAGAGGCCCAAGACCGAGCAAGACTGAAGCACCAACAGAAATTAGAAAACGCACGACGACGACGGCAATTGGATGAGGAAGGTCAAGCAGATGCAGACCTTGACATGCCTCAAATTCCTCCACCACCATCCCAGCTTGATATGGACAATCAGGTTTTGAGGCAGATTTTCACCACCACCACAGGGATCAGCCGCGATGTGCAGAGTCTCCAGCAAGCTATGGGAACTTTGACGACTGAGGTGCATACAGCCCACCGTGACGTCCGCATTGCCTCCGATATGTCACGTGCCGCCCGCCAGGATGCCCAGGCAGCTAGGAGGGAGATGGACACTATGAATGGTCGACTAAGTGTGTACGTGGGCAGGGTGGATGGCATCCAGCTGACGGTAAATGAAACTTGGGAGCATTTAGGCCGTTTGGAAACACGGGTTGAGGGGATTCACGATGAAATGACACAGCAGTCAGCACTGATGAGAGAAATCATATCTCGCCTTCCATCTCCTCCTGAAGATCATGCTACGGGTCCCA
>NC_036244.1:20862058-20863475 GCF_002742605.1 Olea europaea var. sylvestris | reverse complement strand
GATGGTTGTTGATATCAAATGTCTATAAAATAAACATGGGAAAATTATCACTTCTCTCAAAAGCCTTTATGACTCGAGCAAGTAAGTCTGTTGGGGTTTAAAACCTGATATCCTAAAGCCAACTGGTTTGGAAATTATCGGCCTAAAGCTCGTTACAGGGGTCATATAGAAAGCAAGATAAAGGAGAAGTCGACAAAATTCATCTTATCGAGCATTTATAACTCGGGTGAATAAGGCTGCAAGGGTTTAAAACCTGGTGCCCTAAGACCAATTGGTTTGGGAGTCATCGCCTAAAAACCCGCTACAGGGGTTATATAGAAAGCAAATGAGAAGAAAAAAAAAATTTCAAAAAAAAAAATGATAATAATAATAACCCCTTGTTGGACATTTGATTGATATGACTTTAACCTTGACGCAAGGTAAGTAGCTTAGTTTGAGCTTAAGGGTTGAAACAATCAAATTAAAGAGAGTCTCTACTTGTTGATATGTGTACTAGTAAGGGTGAGATCTATCCAAACTAAGAGAGGGTAAGGATTATAGTTGTTAAACTCCTAACCTTAGAAAACACCCCAAGATAACTGAGTGAAAAGAATAAGTTTGGGGGATTTGTGTATCTCTCGAGTGATGTAAGGATAAATTTGACCATTATGGGTCGGGAACAAACCATTCATAAGCTTGATAAGTTGGCATGAGTTCACACACACACGTTGAGTATTGCAACTGACGAGTAAAGGTTAATTTTATTCTTGCAATATTGATATTGTTCTAATGTATTGCTGAGTTCCAATCCTGAGACACGACAAGCTATTAAGCCATGTTAGTTTAACTCTGAGTCACTGCATTGTTTGAGGACAAACAATAGTTTAAGTTTGGGGGATTTGATAAGTGTGTTTTTACACACTTATTTTGATCATAAACATGACTTAAACATTGATAAAATGGTTGAATTGTGACTTAATCCAGTTAAATTTATGCATTGTAGGTAATTCAATGGAAATTGTGGAATTCAGGAGAAAAGAGCCGAAGAAGGACCAAAATGCAACAATTTGATAGTCCGAGGACCAAAGGTGCAAATATTGAAAAGTTGAGCTAAATGCAAAACGAGAGGGAAGACATGCCAAGTATGAGGTCAATGACAAAGCAAAACAATTGGAAGAAGAAAATATTGAAGAGGGACTGAAATGAAGACAATTGAAAATTGGCGGACTACAGCGCAAATACTCAAAAGATATGCCGAATGAGGGGCATAAGAATTGATGGTATCAATCATCAATTGGAAGATAAAATTTGTTGAAAAGATGAAGAAATAGAAGAAAGAAGTCAAGAGAAGCAACAAAGAAGTTCAACACTCTAGGTTACACTTTGCCACTTGACATTACTCTATTGGACAGTTTAAATTTCAAATAGTTTTCCCATC
>NC_036244.1:20832813-20860647 GCF_002742605.1 Olea europaea var. sylvestris | reverse complement strand
CGTTATTTCATAAATTCAACATTAGTTTCGATTAGACAAATGTTTGATTTATATGAATTGAATGTTTCCATAATTAATTGGCCATTTATTATGTGATTGTAGATGATTTATTCTTTGCTTTCGAAAGAAGGGGAATAAATTCGATAGAATATAAATCGACATAGGGTCCGATAGGGGATGGTAACTTACCTCTATGCTTTATGCAATTCATGAAAATGTTCATAAAAAGTCATGCATTCTTATACATTGCATCATCCATAGAAATATAGGCTGGTGATGTGTAAGAATAGATTCAATATATATCGAGAGAGTGTATTGGATAATTTAGGGACATTGAATTGGCATTTTGTTCATCGATTCGTTGAATTTGTGAAATTAGGGTTTTTAACAGTCAATTGGGGATTCAAGTTCTTAATGATTTCATTTCAATACAATAATTCTAAAATTGCATTTTTACATTTCAGTTGCAGATTTATTTCATTAGATTAGTGAAATTTTGAAATTAGGGTTTCCAATTTTGAAATTAGGGTTTTCTTTGCAATTAGGGTTTCGAATTGGGGATTTCTCCCAAAATTAGGGTTTTCATATTTAAACCAAATTTTCATTCAATTAGATTCGGTTAAGGTCACATTAGTTTAATAAGAGCTAATTTAATCCTCGTGGGAACGATACTTGGACTCATAGTCCACTTTACTACTTGTTAACGAACCGTACACTTGCGGTGGGTTTTAAAATCGAGAAGAAATAATTTTGCGAACAATAGTGCTATGATTGTGATGTTAGGAAGGGTTTAGCATAAATGAGTACCGAGGCCGGAATTCTCGCGAGATGCGGTCACACGCACTCTTGGAGGACTCACCTATGTAAGAGTTGTAATGAGGTTGGGACTATGGGATTGGGGTATTCCCTAGAGACTCTTACTAGAATCAAGATAAGAACTCATGGCCATTAACTGCGCTACTCGCTATGAACTGAGCCTAAATCGATATTGTGCGTTGAGCAATTGAAATTTGGTTAAAGGAACCTAATTCAAGGCTTAGTCCATTATGACTCCCTTAAATGGAAATTGTTATCACTAAGTGAGATTTAGTCCAAAAGACACCTACACTTATTACATAGTATAATTTTGTCACTATTTACATCTATAATTGTTTTGAAAGTTTTAAAACTTGTGGGGGATTGTTAGAAAACAAAAATAAGTTATAAAACTTTCAAATTAAATATTAAAAATTTTTGTTTTCATTTTAGTTTTTAAGTTTTAAGTTTTATTTTTTATTTTTTCAGTTTTGTGTTTAATTTTAGATTCAATACAAAATTTAATCTCATTATGAAGGATCGGATGTCAAAAGTAGCATATTTATTATTAGTAGAACATTTTTAAGTAGATGTTGGTGTTTCAAAGAAATGTAAAAGATTTTATTATGCTTGTTGTTTGTTCTTTGCTATGCTCATGTGGAATTATTTTGATCAACCCATCCACAACATGAAATTGACATTGTGAACAATGAATATATAATTTCAAGAAATTGCGTTTGCTAGAGAAATAGTGTCAATTATAGACTTATGACCAATGAATCTATAATTTCAGGAAATTGCATTTGCTAGAGAAAATAGTGTCAGTTACGAGTTTGGAATTCATTCTCACTTCCAAGTAAGCAATAGATTTACCTAACTCGTTGATTTTGGAGTTATTTTTGGAATTGCTTGTGTATTTAATATTACAATTCTTAATTGGATTAGATTATTAGACTTTTTGGTTGAAATATAAATTATTATTTATCTATTGAATTTAATTTTTCTAATAGTTGGAGAAATATTTTAAATGAAAATATGTGTATTCGAGTAAAGAGCAAAATATTGATGTAGCACAACTTCTTTCGAATCCTGGATTGAGAATCAAATATTTGGAATAAAAGTTATATTAGGATAAAACTGATATAGAACTTTCGGATTTGGATTAAGAACTCTAATTATAAATTATAATGTTAATGTTTGGATGAAATTCGAAGAGCTTATGTACAAAGGGATCCATGTGAACCTCGAAATCATGTATGCCCATAGAAAGAATTTGGAGACTCATCATTAAGGTGATTTAAACCTTATTGGTTAAACGACATTCCTGATTGGTTGGATTATAGTATAGTAAAAGATGCTGAAGGGTTCTCAAAATGAAAAAAGAAAGGAAAACTTCGAACTTATGTTGAAGAAAGTGGTAGAGCACAAAACCAAGCGTGGATTAAGCATGTGGCTTTTGTATATCAGAAACAAAATATTGATACCACTCTAATAAGTAAATAAAAATAAAAATAAAAGATGAGAATCAAATTTATCTTAATGCGTCAATTGATAGTGTTCGCTTGCTTCTACGACAATAACTTTCATTTTTTGGACATGATGAATTTAAAGATTCAAGAAATCAAGACAATTTTCTTGAATTATTGCAATGGTTAAGCGATTGTAATGATGAGATTAATATTTTGCCCTTGAAAATGCTTCCGGAAACCTCCAATTATGGTTGTTGAATCATTAAATCTCAATGAAATCTCAAGTGGAAAGGGTCTTTATCAAGAAAATACTCTTAAATGACCTGATGATACTCATTGGGGCTCTCACCACTATAGTTCTTGATTCTCATATTTTTCAACTACAATTAGTGTCGCTGAGATGATTGTCATTGATGATACTAGTTGTGGAAAAAGAGTTGAAACATGCATTTTGTTGGGATCAATGTTATATTTGATTTTGCATTCAATCTGCGTCTCATGAAAAAGGATATTGGATATTTATGATGAATTGTCAAAGCATTACAAAAGATGGATTAAGATATTGTCAACATCATGAGATTAGTGAGAATATGTAAAGAACAACCCCAAGCAACGAGGGACAATAAAATGTGAATCATCTTTTTAGAACCATTTCTTGATTTTGTAATAAGTGTAACATTGATGTTTATCAACATGGATAATATATTTGCATCTTTAGGTTGTTCACGATATAACACTCAAGAATGACAAATCTGCATTGCTTTCGTGTAGATTTCTTCTATGCCGTCTTCAATATGTAACTTCAAGAGTTGAATTATTGATTTTTTGAGGTAAATAGTAACTTAGTCCTTTGTATTGCATCAAATAATTCATTTCCTACTTTCAACAAAGACAAGTTAATTTAGCTTTGCGAGTATTACCCTGAATATTTTAAACCACTAGAAATCATAGCACTTGATAAGAATTCAATTATGTATTACTGATATGCACGCTCACGAAATTTTAAAGGTTTAGAAGGCTTTAGTAATCTTGTTGAAAAGTCAGTTGTGACAGAAAATTGAGATGTATTCATTAGTATACAGACTTGTAACAATATCTGAAATATTATTTTATGTAAGCCCATTGTTTGATCATATTTTTTAATATTCATTTTTTTTTCAAACTCCTTTTTAATCGTATATTTCATATGATTTATAATTTTTATCAATTTTTTTAACTACACGTTAAATTTTATCAAAATCTTTTATAAATTTTAATTTTTTATTCTAAAGTGAAGGGAATTGAAATGGGACACTTCCCGTCATTTGCCATCACATTTCGGACCAAAGAGAATAGACATCTCGATAAAACAAGGTCTAAATGGGTGCCGATCTGTCCCTGCCTCGCTCCCACACACACTGCTTTAATCCTTCCACCGGTACCACTCCTTTACGTAGCAAATCAAAGCACAACTCTTTCATTTTATATCCCTTTACTATATCCTTGCACATCCATATTCCACAATCAGCGAATTTCTCCATGGACCAGGCTTTGAAAAGCAGCGGAGTTGAAGAAATGGAGACCCATAAAAGAAATTCTATGAGCCTTATCTTTGATCCTCACAAAATTGATCACCAATTGCTTCAGAAAATGGAATATGATGCCCTTGTATGGAGTTCCCTTCACGGGCTTCTTGTTGGGGACACGAATTCACTGGTCGGTTTACAAATATGGTTATTTTCTCTAATGACCTCTGAACTTTTATTTGTTTCATGAGGCCACGCTTTGTAGTGCAAAATTCAGTGGCCATTAGTGAAATTTACTTAATTGAAATTGAAAATTTCCTTCATTTCATCTCCTTCTTTTATGAAAGTGAAAAACATCATTTTTCTGTGGTATGTTGTTCTTGTTTCTATTGTTTGATTAACGAGCTGTGGGTAAAGTAGTATTTATATTTTGCATGATTTACAGTTTCTATTATTTTGGTTAATGTCAGAACTGAATGGTAAAGCACGGATTTTGATAATATTCTTTTTGTTTCTGAAGTTTGATCAATAGATACCCTGGTGTCAAATTGATTTGTTTCATAGCAGTGATGAATTTTCAATGTTATAAACGTTTGATTTAAAGTTGAAGTTCCTCTTAAATGGGCCGGTCAAAAATGAATTTTTTTTTTTTATGGATGGTGATGCATTGAATAAATAGTATGTTAGTAGTTTAGTCTTTTCAAACTTGCAGAGATCAGGAAGAGTGCCTGGTGTGGGCATGATTCATGCGCCATTTTCTTTGTTACCTATGCCATTTCCTGAAAGTCACTGGAAACAAGCTTGCCAAATAGCTCCCATTTTCAATGAACTCGTGGATCGCGTGAGCTTGGATGGAAAATTCCTACAGGACTCGCTATCCAGGTTAAACTACTTGTACTCTTATTAAAAAACTGCGCTCGTGAACAAGAGCATCCTGGTTCAACATCATCATTTTTTTTTCTTTTAATTATTGGTAAAAGAAACTACAGATAGCTGCCAGAAGTTATTTGCACTTCTGTAGTCCCTCGAAGTTGCATCTTATGTCCTCTTAACTCCCGAACTATTTCTTTCCTTAATTTTTATAGACTCTCAGATAATGCCAGATGTGCGTCATTTTCCAACCAGTCTTAATTCAACATTTCACCTTTCTTTTGCAGAATGAAGAATGTGGATGCTTTTACTTCCAGACTCTTGGAAATTCATTCCAAGATGTTAGATGCCAACAAAATAGAGGTATATGTCAATATATTCAGTTGGATTGTCTATGTTGTGTTTGAAAATTGGAGGTAATTTCTTTCACTCAATGTAATAGAAACTTAGACCAAATGGTTTGGGGATTGATACACAGCACCTGGACACTATATCAATAATGTTATGTATGGTACCTATATTTCTTAAATGTTGTAACTCACTTGGTCTCTCCTTCACTTGTTCATTTGGACCTTTGTTGGAATGCGCTATTTTTCAAGCCAGCTCACTACATTTATACCTGTTTATTTCTGTTTTCATGATTGTTTATTTTGGATGGTTCCTATCTGGCTCACAATTTATGTTGCAAGTCAACTGTTTAGAGATAGAACCCTTCCGAAAGGGGAAATCTAATTTATATTTGAATCCTCATTCTTAGCAAATATCTACATTTATCTGTATTTATTTTGTAAATATTGCATCTGAGTTGGCATGTAATTAGAAGGAGCATGTTATTAGGAAGTTACCCTTTTTTTCCTCGTAGGAGTTTGGTATAAATACTGTACATGCTATTCAAAATAAAACTGGACAGCCAAATTATTCACATAGTATCAGAGTGTATACCAATGCTACATTTGTGTTAAATGTCAAGTGCTATTTTGATTTCTCAATCAATTTTTACGGTGTCATGATTTTGAAAGGTCTAGCTTACTCACTTTTTGAAAGGTCTAGCTTTCTCACTCAATTTTTACTGTGTCATGATTTTTGAAAGGTCTCGCTTCCTCACTTTTTTTATTAACTTCAAACTCTTACAAACTATACATGGAAGTGGATTATGCTTATTACATGCTGACGATTACACTAATTTTTGTACCTGTAACCTAGGAAATACGTTTAGGACTACATCGTTCAGACTACATGCTGGATGAACAAACTAAATTACTTCTCCAAATAGAGCTCAACACAATTTCATCTTCATTTCCAGGGCTGAGCAGTCTTGTTAGTGAGCTTCACAGGTTACCTCAGTAAATATACTTTGTTCTTTTTGTACATAGGTTTAATAACGATTTTTAAGCGATTCCCCACCCTTATATTTATTGGAACATTTGTATCAGAATTTTATTTCTTTTTCTGTTACTTCACATGTTTGCTTGAGTTTTTATGTTGTTCTTGTTCTTGTTGGGTCATGCTCACAACAAAATCTATGTTCACTAATTAAATTGACTAGAATTCTATCTACCTTTGAGGAGGGAAAGAGAAAATTATCTAAAGTATACATCATCAGCAAATGACAGATTTTGACATTGAATCATAATTACCTGTTGTTAAGTTGGAAATTCCTTTTTGAATCTACATTCTGAAATTTTGAACAGTCTTCTTTCCAAGTCCCTTGAGCCATTCTTGCAATTTTTGAGGATTTTAGAGATATTGCACCCTTAAAATAGTTATATTACTGTGTATGATTTCTACTCTTTTCTCAAGCATTCCCAACAGAAGTTCGCAACTAAAAATATGATTGTAAAGCATGGATGGCTTCATTTTCCAGGAGCTTACTTCATCAATATAAACAACACCTCGCACTAAATCCTGAAAGGATTCCACAGAACAGTGCTGTTACCAAGTTTGCTGAAGCATTGTCTAAAGCGTGGAGTGAATATAATAACCCAAGGTTTGGTTTATTTAATGAACTGTATTAATTCTGAATCTGCAACTCTTAGCTCATTGAATTTGTTATGAACTCAAACATCCAATGCAGGGCAGTAGTTATGGTTGTGGTACAAACTGAAGAACGAAATATGTATGATCAACACTGGCTTTGTACGACGTTGAAGGAAAGATATCCTTTCTTGTCATGTAAAATGCTTCTTATGATAAAAAATTTTCATGCTTAGTTATTAATGCTTCGAGGTAAACAGGGTAGAATTAATTAGAACTATTATCTTTCTTGTGTGTTTGTCACAAGATTTCTTCTGGAGATATTTTCTTAGCCTAATAATACATATCAAGTTACAAGTATTAGAAAGACATTGGCAGAAATTGATGCGCTTGGGGAGCTTCTGCCAGATGGAACACTTGTTGTGTATGTATCTAATGAAACTGAAGTACAACTTTGATCACCTGAATTAACAGGATTAGCATGTAATCTTTCTGCTTTAATCTTTAGAAGCTTTATAATTGCAGGGATGGTGAAGCAGTTGCGGTCGTATATTTTAGAGCTGGGTATGCACCAAGTGATTATCCTTCAGAATCAGTGAGTATATTTGCTGTTCTCAATGTGATTATTCTTTAGAATAAGTGATAACATGCGCTTGATTTGTATGCTGCTCACTGTGTACTCATCTTTCGGACGTGTCTCACAATCAAGAATGAAATCTTGCTTTGGACTTACACAGGATTTTGTTAAACAATGTGAATTTCACGCAAACTAATCTTTATTTGTTGTTATTTTTTATTTTTTTTTATATTAAATTTTAAGCATGCGGTGAAATTTGGATCCAAGCTTCTCGCTGATTTTGCTAGGCCCAATGATTGTTTATCCGTATATCATAATTTTCTTGTAGGAATGGAGAGCTAGGCTACTGATGGAGCAGTCGTCGGCAATAAAGTGCCCTTCAATTGCGTACCATTTAGCTGGCACCAAGAAGATTCAACAAGAGCTTGCCAAACCCAATGTACTTGAAAGGCAAGTTACTTGTAAGAGTCTGTAACTCTTTCCCGAAGGCTAATTAAGTTCAACTTTTGTTGTGCTTTATCATGCCATAACGTCGAAGACGATGTGGATGTTGGTTTTGTGTTTTGCAGTAATGGTGAATTAACTTTCAATAAATTCTTGTAAAAGGTGGTGTTCCTTCAATATGGTTGAAACTTGAAAGTCAAGTTTATAAATCCTTGTCCAACCAATAAGTTCACTTTAAATAATAGAAATAAGTTACTGCATAGTTTTTTTATTTAATAAATGCATCGAAAATAGCTCTATCTATACCTTCAACTGCTTGGATAAATTTTCCTTGGTTTTGTAAGCAGATATCTTGAAAACAAAGATGATATTGTCAAATTACGAAAATGCTTTGCTGGGTTATGGAGTCTGGAGGACTCCAACATCGTTAATGATGCTATTGAGAAACCTGGGTTATATGTGATGAAGCCTCAAAGAGAAGGAGGAGGTCTGATTACATATCATCACTACGAGTCTAGATTATTGCTAAAATTATTATTGACTGTTTGTTCTTACCTATCTCACTTCAGGGAACAATATCTATGGTGATGATGTGAGAGAGACTCTACTTAGAATAGAAAAGGAAGGCTCAAACGAAAATGCAGCTTATATTCTTATGCAGAGAATTTTTCCTACTCTTTCTCCTGCCATTCTAATGCGACAAGGCATTTCTCAAAAAGATCACGTCATATCAGAACTTGGCGTATATGCAGCATATTTAAGGTAACCGGCATTTGCAATGATCTTTGCACATCGCATATAATTCCGGCCATGTCATAATGATGTTATGTTTTTTGCTGTATTTCAATATACATACAGGAACAAGACAAAGGTGATAATAAATGAGGAATGTGGTTACTTGTTGCGGACGAAGGTGTCTTCCTCAAATGAAGGCGGAGTTGTTGCTGGCTTCGGTGTTATAGATAGCATCTATTTAGTATAATTTACATGATTGCATTTTGCACATCTCTGTGTTTCTAAACTGTGGGGTGGAGGCCTAAAATTCCTGCCTAGGCGACTTGGTGTCTCCCTTAGAGAAAGAAGTGCGTTAAAGAATTTGATTGGGTGAGAATTGTAAATTTCTGCTTCTTTAACTTCAAGGCTCGTAACAATGTTCAGTCGAGCACATGGTAGATTTTTACGAGTGTTAAAATTCGAAATGATTATTCAATTCAAAGTCATGGGAGTCAAACAGGGGCTTAGTCGTGGGATTAATTTATTGTAAAGTTAATTTATAGTCTTTTGAGATTCTTGAAGTCCAAGGAATCAATGCACTCCACCCTGTTCCTATACAAATTATATAACTTCAACAAATGAGTTGCATTCTCATTTTGTTTTCTCACTTGTACCAAATTGTAAGAGAAGTAACAGCTTCTGAAAAGCTCCTAATTCTGTAGCTTCAAAAAGCACTCCTTCCTTCCCTCTTATCATTCGTCCCAAATTTCCACATGATCAGAAGGGAAAACTCGGTTGATAAATCCAAAGCGAGTAATAATTTCTTCACTTAAACACAGGCATAGTTAGAGAATTATCATAGGCCTTTTCCCTCCCTTCACTAGAATTGCATATTCCATCCAAAACACCTAATGCCTGCTCACATATGCTTTTTTCGCATCCCACAAGCATATCTACTAGAACTTCGACTAACCCTGTGTCACAAATCTTTTTATGACATCGTCTTTGTAGTTTGTTGTTGTACCATATAGTATATAGCTAATAACAAAGGGAAAATTGGTTTTAGTGTAAAAACCAAAATTGAGAAAGTGACTTTCATGTCAACTTCGGCCAAATATTTTGAATTTGATCCATTGGTCAAATTACAAATATAAGTAGACGAGATTGTTCTACTCGTCAGGTAGATTCTCATGATATATTTGGAATCTCAAAATCAATTTCAGATGAAAGAGAAATTATAGTCCAAAGTTGGGAAGAAAAATAGAGGAAACTGACTTACTCGACAATCGCTCGACCGAAGACATGGCTTTCACTCGAGTGATAGTCTAGCGAAAAGTGGGCGAAAAATTATCTATAGAAATTTGGACGCTCTCGCTTGAACAAGATATCAGCGTCGGGCTAGCGACGGCAAGTGTTGCTTCTGTTCATAAGGTTACAAGGCTTGGTTCGCAATACTTTATCCAAAACCCCTCATCCTCTATAAATAGGACATTTTGGACGTCCATAATGCATCCAATATATCATACTTGCATTAAGCATTACTTAAATATCTTGCAAAAACTGTCCTATAATTCATTCAAAGTCATTTTCTTGTTGTAGAGAGAAACTCTGTCAAAAGTTTGTTGTAACTTGTGATTTGAAGTTCTTCTACCACAAGTTAATTCCCTTGTATCTTGGGAGGCAAATGGAATGATCCGTAAGCACCGCTGCAAGGCAATTTGTCTTAAAGAAAGAGTGGAAATTCACTTGCCTTGGGTAATCCTTTTCTTGTTCTTGTTCTTCTTGTTCTTGTTCTTCTTTTTATTTCTAATTTTATTATAGTTTACATACTATAATTTTAACTCTATACATTGAGTTTAATCTCGCTTCTGCAGATTAAACTTTGCTCTGATTCATTCTGTATTAAACAACCATTTTTACTGCATATTTGCATATTTTAAGTTCGGAACAACAATCTTAAGACAAATTTCGTTTGTGCCTGTGGTTGTTTGTGAACAAATCGTCTTTCATCATTGGAATTGGCATAACTTGTTATTTCTTTTTGTAGCATTAAACTTCTATTTATGTAATAGAAATGATTACTGTTGAGGCTACTTCGAGTTAAAATGGGACTAACAATGTGGTTTCGCTATTGGCTATACCACTTCAAAATACTATAATCTCGCATGGGGAAAAATCTAAAAAGTTTGGAGCTCTGGACTTTAAGAGATGGCAACAGAAGATGTTCTATCTTACCACTCTAAACTTGGCAAAGTTTCTGAAGGAGGTTGCACCAAGTGTATTAGAAGGAGAAAAAAATCGTGAACCGATTATTGCGGTAGATGCATGGAAGCGCTCGAACTTTCTATGCTTGGTTTGGATAATACACTTTATGGAGTGTATAGTTCAAAAGATTTGGCCAAGGATCTGTGGAATTCATTGGAGAAGAAATATAGGATTGAGGATGCCTAAACAAAGAAGTTTATTGTCTGCAAATTTTTGGATTTGGATTACAAGATGGTGGTTTCCAAACAGTGATTAATCAAGTACAATAACTTTAAGTTCTATTACACGACATTTATGCCGAGAAGATGGAATTAAGCGAATATTTCCAAGTCGCAACCATCATTGAAAAACTTCCTCCTATGTGGAGAGATTTCAAAAACTACATTAAGCACAAATGCAAGGAAATTAATTTGGAATAGTTGATAATTCGTTTGATGATTGAATAAGACAATAGGAAAATAGAGAGAAGGCCTATTGTCCAACTTGGAGCAAACTTTGTTCAAACAAATTTAAAGGTTGTCAACTAGAAGCGTAAGATGTCTGGTGCTGCATTGAGAAGGGACAACTCCAAGAAGGCTAAAAAGTTCTAAGAGAAATGCTACAACCGTGGAAAGGTCAGACATTATTCAAGGGAATGTTGAAAGCCAAAAAAGAATGGACAGGCCAACATTGTTGAAAAAGACATCCTTTCTGAAGGAATGGAAGAGATGAATCTATCCACAGTTGTTTCCGAGTGCAACAATGTTGGAAACTCAAGGGAATGGTCGATTGACATTAGTGCTACCTGTAATGTGTGTGCAGACTAAGCGATGTTTTCCAATTGTCAAAAAATAGATGGACAACACTATTCACGAGAAACTCCACAAGCTCCAAAGTTGAAGGACAAGGAAAGGTCACTTTGAAAATGACATCCGGTGAAGAATTCGTCCTCAACAATGTCCTACATGGGTCGGACATACGAAAGAACCTTGTGTCCTGGTCTCTGCTTAATAAAAATGGTTTCAAACTTGTATTTGTATCCGACAAATTCATACATAGTAAGAAAGAGATGTATTTATGAAAAGGATACTTATGTGATGGAATATTCAAAATGAACGCTCTAACTATTATACTAGGGCAAAGCATTATCAATAAAAATTCAAAATTCGTTTATATGCTTGAGTTGTCTTGTTGTGGAATGGTCGATCAGGACATATGAATTATAAGTCTTTGCGCAAACTTATGAATCAAAGTTTAATTTCGCTACTTAAGATGGATCATAATCATAAATGTAAAGTGTGTGTTGAAGCAAAATTGGCTAAAACACCATTCCACTTGATTCAACGGAACACGACACCTTTAGAATTAATACATAGCAATATATGTAATTTGAAATTCGTTTAAACTAGAGGTGGTAAGAAATACTTTGTAACTTTTATTGATAATTGTACAAGGTATTTGATTACTCCCACAGTATTATGCGTGATTGTAGTATAGATTTGAGGTGTCGATTTCAAAGGGAGATGGAAAATTTTACCAAGGATCAAACAAACTAGGATTTTTGTAATTTTATGTAAATGTAGATTGTCAATTGGAATGAAATTTAATTATCAATGCGCGAAATTAGTGAAGCATCCAAATTCCCTCAATTGGATTGGACCATCGACATCAACAATTCATAGCTTTTTACACAGTTAGAAGTTTTCATCACAACCCTCTAATCGAAATATTTAACAATGAAGATCAATTAATTTTCAATTGTAATCCTAAGATCTAGATTTTTGCAAATCATTCCCACACATGTTTATTGGACTAAGATTAAGGAACGACCATATACACAATGCATAAGTCAGTAAATAATCCACCAATAAAATTGAAATTCAACAATTAGTTTAATTCTATAATAGAGAAAACGTGATTGAGTTTATGAAGAATATAGTAAAAGTTAAATCAATTCCAAGCAATTTCATGAAAGAAAATCTATATCTAGAAGTGTTTGACAATAAAAGTACCACTTTACATGAATAATTGATGTGAAATAGCCAAATCCAATAAGTTCCTCCGTAGATTCACCTAGGAATTTAGTTCTCCATGAATTTCTTAAGCCAAACTTGAGAGAAAATTGATAGGAGGTGAATGGGGGGCATTCTAGGACGACCTAGGGTCATAAAATTACATAGGAGACGTGTTTCCATAAGTTTTGGACTGAAATTAGGAAACTAGAATTTTTCCTTCGAAAGTGAACCATGCGATCGCATGCTATAGGTCCTTGTGGTCACATGGAACAATGAAAATGCACCTTTGAATTCCATACAAGTGTTTGTGCGACCGCATGGAAGAAAATCGTGCGATCGCATAGTTATTGCTATTTTTTTCGCCGAACGGCTTTTAGTATTTTGGCCATAACTTTCCCTCCCAATATCCGATTGAAATAATTCAAGTTGCGTTGGAAATATAACACAAAGTGCTAAAATCAATTTTTTTAGATGTCATCTACCAATTCGATCGCTTGACATGTCAAAAATGGGTTCCAATATGAGGCTGAAAACGGTGCGTAACTTTTTTCGATTGGGAATGGATATGTAATCAAACTTTGACGATATTTCATCCCTTTGTCTTCCTTTTTCATCCACTTGATCTCTAACACTTTCGAATCTTCATCATAAGGTTAGATACAAGTTTGGAGTATTTGCACTTTAGTCCCTGAACTTTCATTTTCTTCCACTTTGGTAAAGTCGATTCCCTAACAGTCAAATATTTCTATCACTAAAATAGGATTCAAAGGCATCATATTACTCCAGGACAAAGTGTCCATCTTTTGGCCCCTCTCACAAGATCTACAATAGGCATTAGTATCTTTAAACAAAGTTGGCTAGTGAAAACCTCTTTGTAGAATTTTTGTAGCAGTCTTTTTCATGGAAAAATGGCCTCCACACTAGGTATCTCCTCATCAGAGATACAACATCTCAACATCTAATTAGGACAGTATTTAAATAGACATGGGTCATCCCAATAAAACTTACGTGCAACCATGAACTTTTTCTTATCTCGTGCACTCCACTCTTCTGAAATTTTCCCTACATCTAAGTAATTTACAATGTGAGTAAACCATGGTAGAAAGGATACAGAAGATAAATGCTCATTTGGCAAGTCATCTCTAATTGGCAAGGGGTTCATGTTGTCTTCAAAAGTTAGCCTTGACAAATGTTCTGTTACCACATTCTTTACTCTTTTTATCTTTGATGGTGATATCAAATTCCTACAAAAATAAGACCCACTATATTAAATGTGTCTTAGCATCCTTCTTTGTGAGGAGATGCTTAAAGGCTGAATGATCTGTGAAAATTGAAAATGAGAACCAATCAAATAAGAGCAAAGACTATAGCTAATATCTCTTTCTCAGTAGTGGAGTAATTCATTTGAGCATTGTTTAGATTCTTACTAGCATAGTAAATGACAAAAGGCTTACCTTCCCTTCGTTGCCCAAGGATAGCGCCTACCACATAATCGCTTACATCACACATAATCTCAAATGGTAATATCCAATCAAGTGGCTACATTTTGGGTGTTGAAGTTAGCTTGTCAATTAGCATTTCAAATGCCTCTTGGCAAGCTAGGGTTCATTAAAAAATGACATCTTTGGTGAAGAGGTTAAAATGGTCTAGATATAGATGAAAAATTTTGTATGAACCTCCTACAAAAACCCGCAAGCAAATAAAAGATCAAATATTTTTTACTGTTTTAGGTGTAGGCAATTTAGAGATTAATTCAATCTTGGATTTATCAATCTCTATTCCTTTAGAAGAAATTAATGCTTGAAGGTACCATGAGATGACGCTTCTCCCAATTCAAAACTAACCTTCTTTTTCTCACATCGGGTCAAAACTCTCTCCAAATTCAGCAAGCATGTATCAAAAAAAGTCCCAAAAATAGTCAGGTTATCCATGAAAACTTCCATGTAATTTTCTACTGTGTTATTAAATATACTCATCATGCATCTTTGAAATGTAGCACGAGCATTACAGGGTCCAAATTACATCCTACGAAATGCACAAGTACCAAAAAGATAAGTAAATATGGTATTTTTCTGGTCCTCTGAAGCTTTTCAATTTAATAATCATCCAAAAAATAGTAAAAAAGATGGCTAGCCATAAGCTCTAGAATTTGGTCCAAAAAGGAAAGAGGAAAATGGCCCTTGCAAGTGGCAGCGTTCAACTTCCTATGATCAATGCACATGCGCCAATCAGAATTGTCATAGGAACCAATTCTCCTACTTCATTTTTTACCACTGTGACAACTAACTTTTTAGGGATTACTTGTATAGGACTTGTTTTGTAAAATCCCGTAAGTGTACGGGATCGTTGACAAGTAATATGTGATTAGTACGTATCATCCCACGAGGAATAAAATTCAATTAAGTATGCTAGTCTTTAATTAGATTTTAAGTTAAAAAAACAAAAGTGGTTGTAATTTGTGATTGATCTAAATTCATTGAATAAAGCTTGTAAAATTCAAATTTAGTATGTGTATGGAATAAATGTATTGAATTACGAATCCACCTATTATTATCTACTCCAATTCTCGACTATGTATTTAGTTTCGTTCATGAATTCTTGAAAATAAATAATTCTATTATAATTAATTTTTTTAAAGACAAATTAAATCTATTCTAGCCATGATCCAAATCTATTCTTAGAATGAATAGAATGCATTCAATTTTATAATTATCTCAAGGATTGTACATGTAATAGATATTATTCCTAATATTTATTGCACATATGTCAATCAAGCAGTATTCTATACTTATTGTGAGCCTTTCAGTACTACAACAAGCAACCATATATTTAATTGGTGATCAGCAATCAAATAATAAAATTAGTCAAGCAAGATTAATCAAGAATTGTAAGAATTTAACAAACTACTTGACTTGAATTAAAAATAAATAATAAAAGGTTTCATCTTCATCCAATACATATAAAGAATTAGCCTAGCAAGTTATATAATAAATCACACAAAAAGATTTGAAAAACAATCACCCGAATTTCAAAACAATGATTGGAAAGTGAAAAATCAATTTCTAGTTCGTTAATCTTCAATCTGGACGTTGAATCTTCAATTTCTTACGTTAATCATCTCCAATAATGTGTCCCCACGTTCTAGCCATATCTTGTAGTTTAAAAAGTATGTTAAATTTGATTTACATAGAGTTTAGGTAAAAATGAAAGCTAAGCTACTTGGCCCAAAATTTGCTCGCCGTGCGCCATCTAGAAGTTTTGCTCTTGGTAAGGCCAAAAGAAGGTCTTGCATGTGCGCAAGCTTGCGCGCGCGGGGTATAAACATCTTTCTTTTGCTGTACTTTTGTCCCTCAATTTTGATCTTCATTCATTTTGACTCTTTTTTATGTCTTCTTGTCCGTTAGCGTCGAATTTTATCTAATTGACTCCACACATTTTCCAAGATTGATTTTGGGTTCGAATCAATTATTATCACTTTGCAATTTAGTCTCCAAACTTTTGATTTAGTCATTTTTCGCCATTTTTCACTCATTTTCTTCACTTCTATCATTTTTCATAGAAATGTATCTAACAAACTAAATATATACGAAACTAAGTCTCAATTCATTTGAAATAATAATAATTGTTCTAGTTTAACGATTGAAATAAGTGTAATAAATACACTTATCAACACTAACCCATTTACTATCTGCAATTGGATAAATGATACATGTATCTAACAACTTTAATATTTCATTTTTCACCACTTCTTTCATTGTGGGGTTTAACCTATATTGTGGATCTCCTTTAGAGCCTGTCCCTTCCTTTAGGTAAAACTTATATGAGCAAATTAAAGAAATAATATACAATGTTAGCTATGGTCCAACCTAATGCAAATTTATGCTCATTCAGAATATTTAAAAGGTGTAATGTAAGCTATTGATGGTTGGGCAGGCGGTTGGTTTTCAAATTTTTAGCTGAAATTGAAGTGATTCCACCACCCCTGATTGTACCTAAAACATTATAGTGTTCTTCATAAACCCCTCTCATCTCAGATAAAGTGGTATACTCTTATGCTAGATGACCAATTCCACCACACACACACACAACAAGGTCAAAGGGACTTAACACAAGCAACAATACATGTAAGCTTTGAGTCCATAGCATGTAGGATTTCAAGTTCTCTAGTAAGGGTTTCTAACTTGACTCTGAGGCTATCCTCCTTCCAAAGATGATAAATATATGTACTAGAAAAGTTTCCTATAGGTTGTAACCTATTAGTACTATCAAAAGCACTAGGTCCAGTCCAAATGCGAGCTTTTTTGATGAAATGGGTCTTTTCACGAAAACTCACCATAACACATCATCTCAATAAATTGAGGCTCCCTAGGTGTTAGTCCTTCATAAAAATAACTTATAATATGCCAACTCTCATAACCATGGTGGGGGTAAAAGGCTTGTAATTCTTTGTATCTTTTCCCTTCTTGGTATATGGTGTCACTATCTTTTTGAGCAAATGAAAAAATTTACTTTTTCAGGGCACTAGTCTTATGATGAGGAAAGTATTTGTTGAAAAAGGTTTTGAGTCATTTCACCCCATGTTCCAATCGAATGTGGTCTCAATGAATATAGCTAACTTTTTGCTCTTTCTTTAAGTGAAATGAAAAAAATTTAAGCCAACTGCATCCACTGTACCATGTTGATTGTGTAAAGTTGCAACCACTTCCTCAAACTCTCTAATATGCACATATGGGTTTTCACTTTCAAGTCCATGAAAAGTGGAAAAATGCTTAATCATTCTCAATTTAAGATCCATACGTGACATATTAGGTGGAAAAATAATGCATGATGGTATAGATGTACGTGTGGGATGAATATAATCATGAAGAGTTCTATAGGACGGATCTTCGTGCTCACTTTCACTCATTGTGTCAATGTTTATAGATACAATTTTGAAAATAGGGTTAGAGAGTTTCAAACACTATATAGGGTCTATCAACAAATCTTCCTTGCTCGTCTCAATACCTACTTATAAAAAAAAAATAAAAAATGTAAGAATAAAAAATAACAATAAATCAACTAAAGAATAATAAAGGAGCGAAGTCACCTTTTACAATTAAATCCCTTAGAGAGCGTTTGTTTGCAAGCATAAAATTTGTACGAAAAGTAAATAAATTGTTAATTAAGGCCCCGTTTGATACACATTAATGTAAAAATAAGAATGAAAAATATAGTCGTTACGAGTCCCACATAAGAGATAAAAACTCAAACATAGTGGCTTGATGTGATGGATAACGGTCAAATTTTAATTTTAATTGGCAAATAATGGGAAACAAACGGGGGCTAAATATGGTTGATGATTTAATTTTCAACCTAGAAAATATTATATTTCATAGTGAGTGATTGACTTTGAATTTAAAATCAAATGAATAAGTTTATTGATTTCAATTGAATAACTTCATCAATTCTTCTTTAAAACGATTTATGCTCGCATCACAACAAAATTATTAGTACATAGGAGAGTTGGCAACCTACGTTTAATTTTTATTAGGAATAATTAAGACCCAGTGTGATTATCATTATAAAGAGATTTTCTTTGGGGGCAAATGAGCTTTGAAATAATGATTTTTTTAAGAATGTGTGGTTGAATAGTCCTTGTTTTATTGTTATTACAAAGAGAAATTGGTGAAAAATGATGTTTTGAATATTAATATTTTTAGAGAATGTATAGTAAAAAATAAGAATTTTTTTGGATTTACATACAAAATATTTTTATTGTGTGAATGTGTGATTGAAAATGAGTATGGAAAATAAAAAGTTTGAAAATAAAGAGAGTCAAATAGGGATAAAGTAGGAAAAAAATTTGAATTAACATGTAAAATATTTTATAATAATACGTGTAATTTAAAATGAGTCTAAAAAAAGAATTATATAAAAATGATTGTCAAACATGATCTAATAGATGTCCTATATTCATCCCACTCCGTCAAGCCCACCCCAACCTCATCTAGGCTGGAGTTTGAAGAATTCAAAAAACACGGCCCTATTCGAATAAGGTGACGATGTGGCATCCCTATGCTCATCGGTAGCGGGGTGCAGATATGGCGCCCTGGACGGACATGGCCAACTGTCTAGCAAAACCCTAGAAAAACCTGTCTGGACTATTATTTTATTCTTAGGTTTATAATTTAATTTATATTTGAAAAATAAATAAAAAAAGTGGAAATTAGGTCAAATAGTCAATCTCATAAGACACTTTACAAATTTAGTCTTTGACCTGAATAAAAGTATTAAAATAAATATTTTAAATTAAAATTAACAAACTACCTGAACTATCCTCATTCCATCAAAATAAATTTTTCCCCTTTTCATTTTCCTTTTCCAAATTCATCTCCTCTATGAAACGTAGAAACCCTTCGAACCCTAAATCCATTTCTTCTCTCTCGTACCTCACGACCATTTCTTCCCTTTTAAATGCCTATTCTTCTATATCTTTTCCCTCTAAACAAGATTAGTGTTTAATTATTCTTCCATTTGGAACGCTACCACTACCTTGAGTAGCTCCACCACGAACAATCACCGTGAAGAGCTCATTTAAGGAACCAATATCTCGGTTGTCTATCCTCAAGTATAAAGGTTTCATCGATTTTATTTTCTGTGAATTTTGTAATAAATGTGGGCTTCTCAACATATTAATATTTTTTTTATTGTATCCCATTTAGTTGTTTTTTTTTCTTGAAAGTGGGTCTTTTGTATCTTAACCATCTTCCAGGTCCATTCGCGTTGGTTTTTTGGTAGGATTGACAACCCTTGATCAAATGTTAAATTTAGGAAGTTTGTTCCTCTTTGACTCTTTCTTTTTTACTTTTTGTATACATTAAGTTTTAATGGGTATACGAGTGTTTGGATATAATTTTAAACAAAAACAGGTAGTAAGGATTTATGAGATAATTAGTTGATTTGGGTATGCATTCATTTATGTGGGTTCATCTCTTTTTTCCTTATTCAAGTAGTTATACGTTAAAGAAGTAATTATGTAACAAAAAATAAGTTTCTTGGATTTTAATGAAGATAACTAATATGTATGTTGAAGAAGATTGAATGCCTTTCCATCCTCACATTTTCTGCCTTAAATTTTTTAAGGTTTTTATTAACTAAAAGTATGATTGAATGCATAAATTCAATTTTACTTCTAATAGGAATAAAGGATTTTTAACAGTGAACAATTTGTAGAGGATCTACATATAATGAATAGGTTTAGAGTAATTCGACCAAACAGAGTACTACTTTAGGAATTCTATGAGTGCTAACGATGCCTATAACTCTACAAGTTAAAGGGTAAGTTCTGTAAAAGTATTATTAGGCAAGTGATTTTTTATCATAGGTCTTCAAGTTGAAACTGGTGACTTATGTAATAGCAAGTTAAGATAACACAAATTAGGTATAAATTAAGGGAATGGTGACTTAGGTCGTTAAGGCATGTGTTGGACCCAAAGCTGCCTATGTTCACATGAGATTGTTTATCTTAGCTAATACCTTTTTGTTTTACTTTAACATTTAATCACTTCAGAATTGCAGAAAATTTGCATAATCGACTATTTTATTGGGATATTTATGGCAGAATTTATAATTTTTGTGGATTTGGATAGTGATTTCTTTCTTGCCATTTTCTTTAAGTGGTTTTGTGAATTGTCATCTATTAGTTTCTCTCATCATACCTCATTTTGCATTTGAATTAGACATAACTAAATTAGGCCATCTTTCTTGAACATCTATTGTCAAATTATTCATATAATTTTTATACATCTTTTCAGTGTCTACTTTACTTGTAGAATGTTGGATCACTACTTTTTGACCTGGTTGAATTAGAGACATGTGATTTTCATTACAATCCAATTTCGTTGTAGTATCAAATTGTTGGATACAAGGAAATCTAAGAGGACCCTATCATTTATGTCAAGCCTACGTAGGAAGATGACCTATTTGGATAAAAGCAAATCTATAAAAGTAAATATGCCTAAGAGGACCGATTACAGTCCATTACTGAACATGTCAAGTATCCAATTGAGAAAAAACATAACTTTGCCATTTATGTAGTTTATCTAGTCCTGAAAATGGCAACCTATCTTTATGTAATTTTAAAAATGTCATCTTGTCATTTATCTATTTTTGAAAATAAATTGTACTAAGAATCACTTAATATTACTGTAAATTCTTCATACTTGTTCATTAATTAATTAACATAATCATTTTATGATTTTTATTGTAGAAATGGAATACCCATTTGAGTATGTGATTCCCATTGAAGTTAGAACTAGAAGGAGACCTTCACAGAAGTGTTCCCTTCAAAAAACTTGACTACTTTCACGAGATGTTGGACGACGTTCAATGCTAATGGAGTCTTATTTTAGACAACTATATCAAAATAAAGCGTATTCCTTTTCCAACTTAGCTAATCCACTAGCTTGTAATAATAATGATTTTAACAAAAAAAATGAAATGAGATTTGGCTTTCCAATACGTCGTTGTATATTCTCTACAATGTGAGGAGCCTTTTTGTATGTCGTTGCCCTTGCAATGTGGAAATGAAGCACTAGATTGCACATAAAATGGACATTGATGGACATAGAACTTAGATGCTAATTTTGTCTAGTTAGTATTGATTTTTATGATTTGATTAGGGATGATTGATTACAGAACTGGTGTATGCATGTTGACTAGTGTTGCTATGAAATTTTACTATGTTTTCCATTGTATGAGTGTTTTATTCAAATATTGAAGCAGTTAAGGTTGAAATAAAGTTGCAGTTTTTATGATGGATGGTATATTTATGCGATAGAAAAACATATTGTATTATTAACTATGCACACTCACTCAGTTTGGAAAATGGCAGTTACACGTTTAAAATGACAACATGCTGTTTTAGGTCACGGGCTCTCAATTTCACTACGAAACAAATATTGGAACATGCTATGTTTTGTATACCCTAAATGATAGTCATACTTGTAAAATGATAACATATGTTTTGGATAACGGGTTCTCGATTTCATTTGTACATTACACGTTCTATGTTTTTGTAAACTTTACCCCCTAAATAGCACCCATGCATGTAAAATGATAACATGTTGTTTTACGTTAAGGGGTCTCGATTTCACTCCAAAACTAGTAAAATAATGTTTCGAATATCATAAAAAACTTGTACATGTTGAACAATTACCCGTTTTTCTATTTTGTAAACCCTATACCCTAAATCTAAACCCTAAACAACAATCTTTTTTTTAAATGACCAGATGATGTTTGGGTCACGGGATATCGATTTCACATCGAAACTAGTGAAACATCATACATGACTCATACACATTATTGACAACACGTGCTATAGTTTATATACCATACTTGTTATTTACATTTTTCTTTATTGTCAAGTGTAGTGCAGTTTCCTACCAAATTATGGAGTAATTCACTACAATTTGAACAAATGTGTCGATCGCAATGTCGAAACATAGTTAAAACTTTCATCCCTAAACTTTCTTTTGGTTACGGGTATAAATGAGCCGAAACAAATACTAAATGAGTAAAAACGTTAGTCATACATTTAAAAAGACCAGATGTTGTTTTAGGTTATAGGGTATCAATTTCACTCCAAAACTAGTGAAACGTGCTTTCAAACATCATACGTGACTCGTACACATAGAACGACTATATGTGCTATGTTTTGGATACCATACTTGTTACTTGGATTTTTTTTTTGGGTCAACTGTAGTGTAGTTTCCTATCAGATTTTGAAGTTACTCACTATAGTTTAAACAAATGTGTCAACCGTAACATCAAAATATAGTTAAAACTTTCATCGATAAACCTTCACATCGTTACGGGTGTGAATGAATCGAAACGAATATTAAATAAGTAGAAATGTCAACAATATGTTTAAAACGATCAGATGCCGTTTTGGATCACAGGGTATTGGTTTCACTTCGAAACTAGTAAAACATGTTTGAAACATCATACATAACTTGTATATATTGAACGACTACATGTGCTATGCTTTGGATATCATACCTGCCACTTACATTCTTCTTTATTGTCAAGTGTAATGTAGTTTCCTGCTAGATCATGGAATAACTAACTATAGTTAGAAAAGGTGTGTCAACCGTAACGTCGAAATGTAGTTAAAACTTTTATCCATAAACTTTCACGTGGTTACAGACGTGAATGAACCGAAACAAATATTAACTGTGTAGAAATGTCAACCATACATTTAAAACAACTAGATGTCGTTTTGGGTCACAGGGTATAGATTTCAATTCGAAACTAGTAAAACATGCATTAAAACATCATACATGACTCGTATACTTTGAACGACTACGCATGCTATGTTTTGAATTCCATATTTGCTACTTACGTTTTTCTTTATTGTATATTATAGAGTAGTTTTCTACCGAATTATGGAGTGACTCACTATTGTTTGAACAAATATATCGACTCAACATCAAAATATAATTAAAACTTTCATACCTAAACTTTCACATGGTTACGGACGTGAATGATCTGATACGAACACTAAATGAGTAGAAAAGTTCGCCATATGTTTAAAACCATCGAATGTCGTTTTAGGTCATGGGTATCGATTTCACTTGTACATTACACGTGCTATATTTTTGTATACTCTACCCCATAAATGGCACATCTACCTGTAAAACGACAACATGCTGTTTGGGGTCAAGGGGTCTCGATTCTCGAACACTAAATAGCTATCAGAATTTATCAAAAATCGTCACAAATTGAATATTAAATTCACAATTTATGTTCAACAGTTAACATTCATACATTCATAACAAACGTGAATGAAAGGAAATGAACACGAAATGAGTGGAAATGGCAACCATACGTTTAAAACGACCATGTGTTGTTTTCATTTGAACAAACAGTGCTGCTATGGAATGGGTTTGAAAACATTAGAATGAAGAAGAATTTATGGATTTATGTTTGGTTATATGGTAAATATTAATCTTCAGATCGGACATTTTAGTCATTTCAATTTAAAGATATTTTAGACTTTTAATATGATTATAGGTACTTGACCAATAAATATTGATATAGGCTATTTTATCAAACATTATGATTGACTAGTTTTTAAGCAAATCTCCCATTAAAAAAATTAATCATGTTACTTGTACATTTTGTTTGATATCATTCAAATTATAAACATGAAATGTACTAGAAACTTTATTAAAATAAAATAAAATAAAAATGTTGAATGGAGGAACATAATGAGAAATGGATGTGACCATCCCATCCAGTTTCCACCACAATTTCATACTGTATACCCACCCATCTTGTTCCTTGCAAAACCAAAAGGAATGGACATCCATGGAGTAGTCAAAAAAATGTGAAAATGGGTGTTGGCCTGTACACATTCTGCTCTCTTCCTACCTCCAGTACCATTCCTTTGCGTAGCAAATCAAACCACAACTCTTTCATTTTCAATACCCCTACTAAATCCTTGCAAACCCATCTTCCAAAACCAGCGAATTTCTCCGTGCCTCAGGCTTCGAAATGCAGCGGAGTTGAAGAAATGGAGACCCATCAAGGGAATTTATGAGCTTTATCGTTGATCCTCACAAAATTGACCCACAATTGCTTCAGAAAATGGAATATGATGCGCTCGTATGGAGTTCCCTTCATGGGCTTCTTTTTGGAGACAGGAATTGACAGAGATCAGGAAGAGTGCCTGGCGTGGGCATGGGTGATGCCCCATTTTCTTTTTTGCCTATGCCATTTCGGGAAAGTCATTGGAAACAAGTATGCCAAATAGCTCCCATTTTCAATGAACTCGTGGATCGCGTGAGTTTGAATGGAAAATTCCTACAGGATTCGCTATCCAGGTTAAACTACTCGTAAACGAGAACTTCCTGTTCACCTTTACTGACACCAAACTTATATGTTTATAATGTGGTTCACCATCATCTTTTTTGAACCTTTCTTCAATTTTGGTAAAAGAAACTACAGATAGCTGCCAATGTTATTTAACTTGTGTAGTCCCTGGAGGTTGTATCTTATGTCCTTTAACTCCCGAACTTTTTCCCCAGCATTGTCTTAATTCAACTTTTGGCCTTTCTTTTGAAGAACCAAGAAAGTGGATGATTTTCATACAGACTTTTCGAAATTCATTCTAAGATGTTAGATGCCAAGAAAATAGAGGCATATTTCAACATATATTCAGTTGGTTTGTCTATGTCGTGTTTGGAAATTGTACGTAATTTGTTTCTCTCAATATAATAGAAACTTCTCATGTTAATAAAGCTATATATAGTACCTATATTCCTTAAATATTGTAAGTCACTTGGTCTTTCCTTCACTTGTCCCTATGTTGGACCGCATTATTTCTTTCAAGCCAGTTCGCTACATTGATACTTGTTTATTTCTGTTTTCATGATTTTTCATTTTGGATGGCTCCTATCTTGCTCTCGATTTATGTAGCAATTCAATTGTCAAGAGATCAGAACCTTCCAAAAGAGGAAATTTATTTATAATTGAATCCTCATTCTTAGCAAATCTAATTTATCTTTGTATTTATTTTGTAGATATTGTGTATGAGTTTTCATGCAATTAGTATGAGCATATTATTACGGAGTTTCTTTCTTGTAGGAGTTCTATATAAATACAATCCATGCTCTACAAAACAAGACAGAACAACCCATTTTTCTCACATGGTATCAGAGTGTATATTCTTTATCCTCCTGCTTCTTTTCCTTTTGATCTTTTGGCCGTAATTGTCAAAAAGCCAAAAATTGCACAACCTTCATTGCCATTGGATTTCCTTTTCCCTAAAACCAAAGAATTGCACCTTCATTGCTGGTCTAAATTTTGCGTAGTAGAGGTCTTTTTGGACTTTTTGTTCAAAACAGGCATATTCGAAGCAAAAATATAGTTTTGCTTCCATGTTCAAATAATCAAAAGAAAAATGCAACAAGAAAAGCTCCTTTAAAAATAAGTGAAAACAATTTTTTTCATTATTCAAAATACTGTTCAACCCTCTACCCTAACCCACAGCCTGCCTCCCCTCTTAAAGAGAGGGACAGTGCGGAAGGTGCAGCAGGGAGCACAACAAACTTAAGTGAGATTCAATAAATCTCACATTGCAACTTTCAAGTTCTTTGAGTGATCATCAGATTACGTTAAATCGTCATTCTTACTCCCATGTTATAAAATCACGTCCACAGCAGAACTGCCAGACCTTTTAGGCAATCAAGGTCACCCATTTTTTTTTTTCTTTTTCAAGTTTTTTCAGTATTTTTTTCCTACATTTTTCCTTGAGAATTTTTTAGCATATCCCAGATTCAGTGCTAGTACCAACAGATTCTTGACTTCGTACTAAAGACATAAAATTGACCTAGGCCCCGTTTGGTAGGGATTTTTTGCCCCAAAAAATTGATTTTTTGACCGTTATTTTACCATTCAAGCCGTAATTTTTGACTTCTTCTCTCACATGTGGACCCCACTTTTCTTCTAACGGTCAAAAAATCAATTCTCAAAATCTCTGTCAAACGGGCCCCTAATATAAAAGATTGTCAATTGGATGGTTCTAATACCAATGCAACATTTATGTTCAATGTCAAGTGCCATTTTGATTTTTCACTCTATTTTTGCAGTGTCGTGATTTTGAAAGGACTTGCTTATTCACTTCGGTTATTAATTTCAAATGCTTACATACGTGCTGAAGACTACACTAATTTTTATATACCTTTAACCTAGGACTACATCGTTCAGACTATATGCTGGATGAACAAATTAAATTACTTCTCCAAATAGAGCACAACACAATTTCATTATCATCTTTTGTGCAGGGCTGTCTTGTTAGTGAGCTTCACAGGTTATCTCAGTAAATATGCTTTGTTCATTTTGTACATTGGTTTAATATTGATTTCTCAGCAGATGCCCATTCTTATATTTATTAGAATGTTTGTATCAGAATTTTTATTTCTTATCCTTCTATTTTAAATGTCTGCTCGAGTTTTCATGTTGTTCTTGTTCTTGTTCTTGTTCTTATTAGGTCATGCTCAAAACAGAATCTTTTTTCACCGGTTTAATGGGCTAGAATTCTCTCTACTTTTCAGGTGGGAAAGAGAATTATCTAAAGTATACTGTTGGGAATCTACTTATACATGCACAGCGGAATTTAAAATTATTTCGATTCCCACCCAATAGATCTCATTGTGTTTGGTTAGGAATTGTGATAAGATTGTACCTTTTGTCAGATCTGCAATCTTTTTGCTTTTCCTTTTGTTCTATCAACCTTGATTTGCCACCACAGCTGTCCAATTGTCCAGCCTCCAACGGTGATCCACACAGAGAATATGATTGCAGCCTCTAGGGTTTTCTCTTGTGCTAGCAAGAATAATGAAAACCTTAATGGACCTCAAACTCTAGCTATGTATTTATATAAACCCAAACAGGCTCGGTCCGGTCCGGTCCAATAATTAATTAATCCAATTAATTAAATCCGGTCCGTGAATTAATTAATCCAATTAATTAATTCGAAAATATAAATAACAAATCCAATTAATTAATTTATCCAACGATTGTTAAATTAATCAATTGGCAATTTGCAATCTTCCAATTCTCTTTTGTGTGTGACCCATTAGGTTCCCGACCACGATGCCTAACGACGTGAAATATTATTTTGATCTAATCAAAATTGATAAATTAAAACACTCTTTTAATTTATCGTCAATTCACATTCGCCGTCCCTGATTGACATCTAGCAATGTGTCAGGGCAATACATGTGACGGGAAATGTCACGTGGTATGACAAAACCAAATTCGTTCGTTTACCGTGAAACTATAATCCCTTCGTCAATATGATCCGATCAATTACGAGATATGGAATTGTGTCAATCTCGATCATCGATCATATCTTTCACTCCACTATTAAGTCAATATAAATCGAAAACTCCTTTTCGACTCATGAGTACACCTTGGCCAAGGATTTCATCATTGACTTAATTGAATGAAACGCAGATCATAATCTCCTACTATCTAAGAGTGACGAATCCTTTATTGATCAATCACAACCTTCATACGATTCTTGACGTACCCGAACGATGTCGTATTAGCGGCCCTTTTCAGAGCAACATCCAACACCGCCAAAGTATGACTGTCCTCATATAAGGTACTATGACGACCTCAAGTCAAAGGACCAATTTCACTACCGAACGTTAGAGATTAACCACTGACACTCAGATAGT
>NC_036244.1:20827534-20827921 GCF_002742605.1 Olea europaea var. sylvestris | reverse complement strand
AATATGTATAATCAACATTTGATTATTCAATCACGCAAATCAATTCCTAACAAACACAAAGTAGGCTCTGATACCACTGTTGGTAATCTACTTATACATGCACAGCGGAATTTAAAATTATTTCGATTCCCACCCAATAGATCTCATTGTATTTGGTTAGGAATTGTGATAAGATTGTACCTTTTCAGATCTGCAATCCTTTTGCTTTTCTTTTCGTTCCACAACTTTGATTCACCACCACAGCTGTCCAATTGTCCAGCCTCCAACGGTGATCCACACAGAGAATATGATTGCAGCCTCTAGGGTTTTCTCTTGTGCTAGCAAGAATAATGAAAACCTTAATGGACCTCAAACCCTAGTTATGTATTTATATAAACCCAAATAGGC
>NC_036244.1:20806442-20827249 GCF_002742605.1 Olea europaea var. sylvestris | reverse complement strand
GTCCCTGATTGATATCTAGCAATGTGTCAGGGCAATACATGTGAGGGGAAATGTTACGTGGTATGACAAAACCAAATTCGTTCGTTTACCGTGAAACTATAATCCCTTCGTCAATATGATCCGATCAATTACGAGATATGGAATTGTGTCAATCTCGATCATCGATCATATCTTTCACTCCACTATTAAGTCAATATAAATCGAAAACTCCTTTTCGACTTATGAGTACACCTTGGCCAAGGATTTCATCATTGACTTAATTGAATGAAACGCAGATCATAATCTCCTACTATCTAAGAGTGACGAATCCTTTATTGATCAATCACAACCTTCATACGATTCTTGACGTACCCGAACGATGTCGTATTAGCGGCCCTTTTCAGAGCAACATCCAACACCGCCAAAGTATGACTGTCCTCATATAAGGTACCATGACGACCTCAAGTCAAAGGACCAATTTCACTACCGAACGTTAGAGATTAACCACCGACACTCAGATAGTTATCCATGTGGAATCTCTCGACGGGTCTCCAATGTTTTGTTCTATAACAAACATCCACGTGTTCATTTAAGTGTCACCACACTTTAACTTGTGAGATCAGCCACTTACTTCACAAGTAAGAAATGCCACACGTGATGGTCTATCCGTAATAACGATATCCGTATCTCGTTATTACTTACGACCACGGATGATTTAAGATTCAATCAGATGTAATTTGTATCTCACAATCACAACTCCTTGTGATTAATAAATTACAAATATTTGAATCTACGGACTCTATTATTTATTTAATTGTCTATTAATTAATATAATAGATCTGCCATTTAATTGCATTAATTATATATAAAAGTATTTATGTCCAAAGTCGATTGGACCTAGGGCATAATACTTACATATACATCATGAACAAATGACTGAAATTTTTTGGCATTGAGTGATAAATACCTATTGCCAAATTCCTTTTGATTACATTCTGAAAAATTGAACTTTCCAAGTCCCTTGAGGTGTTCTTGCAATTTTTGAAGATTTTCGAGATATTGCACTGTTAAATATAGTTATAATTACTGTATGTGATTTTCGTTCTTTGCTCCAGCATTCCCAAAAGAAGTTGGCGATTAAAATTATGGTTGTGAAGGATTGATAGCTTCATTTTTCAGGAGCTTACTTCATCAATACAAACAATACCTTGCACTAAATCCTGAAAGGATTCCACAAAACAGTGCTGTTACTCAGTTTGCTGAAGCATTGTCTAAAGCGTGGAGTGAATATAATAACCCGAGGTTCGATTTAGTTAATGAATTGTATTAATTCTGAATCTGCTACTGTTAGCACATTGAATTTGTTATGAACTTAAAACATCCAACGCAGGGCAGTGGTTATTGTTGTTGTACAAACTGAAGAACGAAATATGTCTGATCAACAATGGCTTTGTAAAACGTTGAAGGAAAGATACCCTTTTGAGTCATGTAAAATGCCTCTCATTGTACATTTTTTCATTTATGAATAGCAAGACAAAGATGTATAAGAAAATGTTCTAAACATCACTTAAATGCAACTCGTCTTCCAGTTTTTGAGGCAAAAATATCAATTAATTTTGTATAATCGAGTTGTTCAACCATTTCTTTTTCAATGGACAACATAGCCAATCCATTCAATCTTTGCTGTGACATGGTTGATCGAAGATAAGTTTTGGTCAATTTCAATTTGGAGAAAGTTCTTTCTGCTGATGCAACTGTAACTGGTCTAGTAAGCAAAATCTTGTAAGCAATGCGAGCATTCGGAAAACAACCATTCATTTTCTTCAAGTAATTTAGTACATCAATTGCTCCTTTTATTTCTCCAGGTAAATAGCACTTCAACAACTCCGTACATAAGTCATCACCAATAATGTCAGAATGTCCATTATGGCTCAAATACTGCTCAAGATTTTAACAAACTGTCAACATGCATACTCCTTAAACTCTCTAAATTAAGCAAAAATCCAAATGTCTCTTCATAATGTTTAAATTGATCAAACCGAGTTTGAAGTGAAGATCGAGCTTGGTCAATTATAAAGAGAAAATAATCAACTCGAAAAGATTCTTCAACTGATTGTATTACCTCTTCACTACCACTTTCATCAAACTACATCTTTCTTCGAATATTACGTTTCTCTCGAAAAACAGCTTTAATTCCCATTTCAACTGCTATTTTTTTAACTTCATCCAGGGCACTGGCAAATCCAGATTCTCTATAATTTTCGAGAAACAAAATAAGTGCTTCTAAAAGCTTGATGGCCTCATCAATATCCATATTTTCGGTTTGAAAAAATTTATTCACAGTATTGAAAGCATGCAACAACTTCTACCAAATGACCATACCAAGTAAAAACTCAAAATTTTCAAGTTCATATATTACTAAGACTCAGCTTCACTTTTTGTTTTAGGATCTTTAACAATGTTTGCCAAGTCAAGTAAAGCGTCTCTTATTTGTACAGATTGCTCTTTTATAGGCTTGACACTTTCCACATAACTTTCCCAGCGTGTTTGTGACAATGGCTTAAGTGTTAGACCTTCAACCTTATCTTTAAAAAATTTTCATCGTTTGGGAGAAGAAGAGAACACTGTATAGATACGTTGTATCACTCCAAAGAATAACATAGCTTTAGAATAACAATTTGCCATGTCACATAATGCTAGATTCAAGCTATGACAACCAAATGGCGTATAGAAATCTCTAAGATTTATTTCAAGTAACCTTTTTTGTACAACTTTATATCTCATGTTCATGTTAGCTCCATTATCATACCCTTGATATCTTATATTGCCAACAATTCATCTTTAATTGCACAAGCTAATAATTTGTGTTATACGATGGTCGTATTATTTCTTTAGCAGCTGTCCCAGGAAGTTGTCCCGAAGCGCCAAACCCCAATTTGTATATTCTATGTTTTCCTTTTCCCTGCAGTCGTTCTCGACAGAAATTGGGGAGGGCCAAAATTAGCCGCCCTTGGTTATGCAAAAGTAACTTTTACTTGTATTTTTACTTTTTAATGTCAGACTACACTTTTTGTTCTTTCCATCTGTTCCAGTAAACACACGACATGCAACTAGAAACAAAAACAAAAAGAAAAGGACACAGCTAGATGATAAGAAATCATCCTGTCTCTTCCCTTTAAGCTATTAGGTTTGGCCATGGGGCCAGTTTTCCGAGCATTCAACTTGACTATATATTAAGGCATACAAATGCTTTTGAATTTATTTTATGAGAAAATCTTTCATGTTATTCTTATTGTAAGTTTTGAGCAGAGATGATATTTAAGTTGAACGCAGTGCTTATTATTGTTGGAAAGAATTTAACTTCATTTGTTGTAGAAATCAGAAATGTTCTCCATTCTTGTATTGTCCACGAACTGTTTATATGCGTGTGTATGAGATTGATATGGATAGATTCAGATAGTACTGAGGATAGAGTCTACAGGTTTCTGATATGGTTTTGGAAGTAGAATGTTAGCTGGATTTGAGTTCATGAAAGAATAATTTTACAAGTAGGATTCAATTGCATAATTTGAGCTAATGGAGCAACTACATGTCGAAAAGACAGTACACTACTTTCAAGTTTAAACACTAATGTAAGCCACACTTCTTACATGATGTCTTGTTCTAGGAAAATGCATTCTGAAAGCACTTCCTTTTTTTTTTTGGTCATTTAATTCATTTTCTTTTCTCTTGTTTAGTTTTTTGAACGAACCGCCCTCCTTCGTATACGTCGGGAGTCCATTGATGAGAAGGGGCTGGGGGTCGAGTCCTCTTCAAGGCATAATATTGAGAATGCTCATTGAATGAGCAATTCAATAAGAGAGCTCGGATCGAATCGGTATATCTAAGCACGATGAAGAAGAAGAGATTTAGGCCCCATTTGGTAGCAATTTTTTTCAAAATGTATTTTTCTCTCTCTTCTTTTCAACAACACATTTTTTATTAAAATAATATTACACGTAAATCAAAAACTTTTTCTTATTTTTCAACCACACATTTCACATCAATTTACTATTCTAAAATACATTTTTACATAAAAAATGTCTATCAAACACCCCCTAAAACAACGGAAATAGCAACTAGGAGTACCAATAGGTGAACAAAGTTGAGTAGTAATGGGCTCTTCTCAATCTATGAATCTTTCGACCGAACCAGTCTCAACACTTAAAATATACTACTACTTTACACGAGTATTTTACTAACATTAACAATCCTCTTCAACATGGAACTAAGCTAGCTAGGTTGACGTTCACAAGCGACTTAACATGGATATGTGATACCTTAATAAGGACGCTAAAGAAGAAGAGTGAAACCGACGGATATTGCAAATAGGAGTATCAATAGACCAGTAAAGTTGACTATGAGCGCTTCTTGACTCCGTCTCAAGCTTAGGAAAATGAATCGTTCGACCAAACCAGTCTCAGCACTCAAAATTGCCATGAAGAATATAACCGCACCAAAGAGGGCATGCCATGGAATAAGCCTATCCCTTGCTGATGGTTTTGCACCAGGAAACCACAAGGAAATGAAGGAGAAAATCCACTGACAATACAATTTTAAAGATTTTGGCATGAAATTGTTACAAATAATAATGTCAATGAGAAATAAGTAGGAGTTATTAGCAATTACCTGCAAACCAAAAAGGGAGATGGTAGAGATTCCAAGCCAGGAATGTAAAGTATATACATCAGGAAGTCCAGACTCGTGGTGATACTTAAAAACTGCATATATGCCCACAATGCCAGCAGCCAAAGCAATAAAATGCAGAATCAAGTGAAATATTTTCTGAATATTTCTTCTTGCTCGAACTGTCTTGTATGCCATTATAGCTGTGAATAATCCAATATCAGACTGGCTTTGGATTTTAGAGAAAGTCTATAACTTGCCGACATATCGGACAGTCCAAGACCTGAGTCGGACGAGCTACCGGCTATCTTCTATTTTGGATTTTTCAATACTCAGAGATTATCGTAGGGACACTTCGGTTTAGTGTCCAA
Source organism: Olea europaea var. sylvestris (assembly GCF_002742605.1). Classification (NCBI taxonomy): domain Eukaryota; kingdom Viridiplantae; phylum Streptophyta; class Magnoliopsida; order Lamiales; family Oleaceae; genus Olea; species Olea europaea. The sequence goes on along the minus strand of NC_036244.1, from coordinate 20,822,234 downwards.
TATCCTATGATTCTAATGTAAAAAATTGCATTTCACGTCTCCATGTCATGTGTCCTTGCATCTTTAACATATGCTCATTACTAATTCGACACAGAGTTTTGAGAATTTGGGACTATTTCTAAACTCACTCCGTGATTCTGCTTTAAAAATACCAACAAGAATAGAAAAAAAGAATAATAGTAACACCACTACAAGAACTTATTGCAAAAATTGTTACAGTTACGCTGAATCTCTACACCTAAAACCTCAAGTGCACCCAACAAAGCAAATACTAGGGAATTACACAAAATATACAAAGTCGCCACATAGGTTCTACTTGGCCCCTGTTTGTCTCCCATTATTTCAAAATTCCTATTTTTTTTTTTTTTTACGTACTTATTTTCAATTGCATATTCACACAATTAAATATTTTACATGTAAATCCCAAACCATTTTCTACAGTTTAACAACATATAATCAAAAAATTCACTATTCAAGTAATGATTTTCAGAAAAAATGGCACCAAACCGGGGCTCGAGACGATTAACATCGTTCGGCTAGGCCAGTTATGTATGTCGAGGACCACCTCTCCTCGGCCAAGCCAAGCCAAGCTTGTCCCGGTCCAAGGGACTTGCTCAATCTTCACATCAGACCAGCTTGGCATATATAGTTTCCATAAAGAACCCAAAAAGATTTTCAACGTGACAAAGAAATACAAATAAATCTGAAACTGTCATAAAATTTCGTTACCTTGTCCCGAAATCAAGACGAAACCTATCACCATTAGCAGTGGATGCACCTGCAGCATGCAGCAAACAATTGAAGATTGATAATGAACTACACACGCAAATTAATTACATATCAGTGTAAATATTTGTAAATTTACATTGAAAATCTTCGGTTTGTTAGCTGATTTGAAAGCGAGGCCTTCGCGGAAGTGAAGAAGCCAAACCAGCACCAAAGTGGTTATTGCTATAGCCAGCTCAATCTTCACATCAGACCAGCTTGGCATATATAGTTTCCATAAAGAACCCAAAAAGATTTTCAACGTGACAAAGAAATACAAATAAATCTGAAACTGTCATAAAATTTCGTTACCTTGTCCCGAAATCAAGACGAAACCTATCACCATTAGCAGTGGATGCACCTGCAGCATGCAGCAAACAATTGAAGATTGATAATGAACTACACACGCAAATTAATTACATATCAGTGTAAATATTTGTAAATTTACATTGAAAATCTTCGGTTTGTTAGCTGATTTGAAAGCGAGGCCTTCGCGGAAGTGAAGAAGCCAAACCAGCACCAAAGTGGTTATTGCTATAGCCAACAAATGAGCAAACATACTCACTGGAAATGATGACATTCCATAGTTATAACTTCTTTTTGGTGCCATTTTTAATCAACAAATTGTAACACTCCTATTTATGAGAAGCTGCAGAAGGAAAATTAATATATATAAAAGGTACTGAAACAAGAAGAGCTGTTTCAATTTCCAGAAGTGTGTTAAACGAAGCCAAATGCACAAAGAGGCTTTTTTTGTATGCGTTATAAAATATGGTTAAATTACATCTAAGGTCTCCAACGTTTTGAAAATGTCGCATCCGTGTCCTCAACATTCGTATATCCACTTCTCAAAAGACTTCAATTGGCATGCATAACAAATAGGCCAATTCGACTGGTTTTTGTTCAATTTTTCGTGGAGTCAAATTCTCTTCAACACGGTTCAAGGCTATCTATAAAGACATGACGAGCATATAATAAACCAACTATTTGTCGCACTCTTACCCAAAGTTTGAGCTAACGAAAAATGTTTATTTGAACACTAAATGGTCATGTGAAATTAGATTGAAAGAGTAAAACTGTCTAACTTTTTAAATATGATTAAACGATGACTTCACGACACCTATTGTAATCCATCCCCAAGTTCACGTGAGTGACCTGGGGTCAATTAACATTCAAATAAACTTTTTCTATTAAATTGTTGATCATGTGCTAAAATAAAACTTCCGATGACTAAAGTGGTACGTTTTGAAAGTTTAGTGACCAACAGTTTTGAAATTGTTGAAGACTTGAGTCTAGCCGGCTTACCAAATATTATGATTAACTTTTTATAAATTACAATGGTGGTTTTGGTTCCACTTCATTCAACTCTAGTATGGGGATAACATATGTCTTACAATAAAATTCAAATTGCTCTTTTTTAACCAATTATGTCTTTTTCTTAATAAATATTTTACATGGATCACTAGAAGAAAAAATAAAAAAATAAAAAATAAAAAATTCTCCAAGTAAATTGGATTTTAAAATTAGTAATTTTTATAATTTTTCTTTCCATGTTTTTACAAAGCCTCTTTCTTGTAGCTAGAACAAGAAAAAATCATTTTCAAAAATGACAAAAGAGTGAGATAGATGCAATGAATCTTGTGGTCTTGATTTATTTCACGACAAAATATTTAGATAGATACAATGAAACTTGTGGTCGTGATTGAGATAGAAACAATGAAACTTGTGGTCTTGATTTGATCACAATGATTAGCTCTTGTTTGGTAATTATTATTATTATTATTATTTTTTTTTCCAAATTTAAGCTAATCAAACTTCACTTTTAAATCACAACTTTTATCAACTTGTAAACAACACATTTCATTGGATCCACCAACTTATAATTTTAAAAAACTTTGTCAATCAGCAGCTAAATAAATTTGATAACGATAATTAAGATCGTGTTGATAAAACCATAGCACTTTAAACTATGGTAATATGTTTTAAAAAATATATATATTCAAATTTACTCAACTTTTTTCGGTGATTGTAAGAATTGAAATTCGTTTAAATAAGCATGGAAAAAGCATCCAAACAATGCATAACATGTACACTATATATGGATGTCAACGGTTGGTCGGTCAATCGATCTTAATTACAAGTGTTTAGGGTTAATTAAAAGTGGTTGGGACTTAATTGCGTTGCTTAATGCACATTGACGCCAAATGAAAGGCGTTTAATTTTGTAGGGATTAGATTTTTGACTTATTACTTTTCTAATAAAGTTTGAAAATTGAATAAACAATATTGGACATTTATTTAGATTATATTTCACATGTTACAACCTTCTACGTTTCCATTGAACGATCAAATAATAATAATAATAATAATCAATTATGCACACAAGAATTAGAAATCGATTTAATCACTTATTAAAGGTGAATTCGTTTAAAATGTGTGATTAAACATCTGATTGTAAGAATGAACAAAATATTTTAGTTTATTATGAGAGTGACGAAGCAAATTTGGAACAAAAAACTCCACTCCAAGTGTTGGGGGCTAATTAAAAGTGGTTGGAATTGTTGTCTTTTTCAATAATGTGTCTCTTATTGTACAGTAATGGCAGGTTAATATGGTGCCAAATGAGCCTAGAATAGATAAAAATAAAATATTGGACAATAATTTAGAGTTATCTTATTATATTTTCACACGTTTCACCCTCTTGTGTTTAGCATTGTCATTTTCAATAAATTTGGATGATAGTTGGATAATTCTAGTCTAAAAATTATTAAAGATTATGAAAATTGAGGGGGCAATCAAATTTTTCACTTTTGACTATAAGGAGCTAGTAGTCTCGAGATCTTGTACGAACTATCTAATTAACACTAGCTCAATTTCAAAACTTGGGCCCCCGCTTGGAGCTCCTTCTAATTAATTTTTTATAGTGATGTAATGATTGGTATAATGTCACGTGATATTTTATTATTGAATTTTTTAAAAACACAATCACATTTTCCATCCAATCATAAAATGTCACACACTTTTCTGTCAAAAAATCTGTCATAATTTGTTTGTTAATGTGTTATTTTCCTTGTCGAAAATGTCCAGTGTATAGGGGCATTCTCACGGGTGTTTTACAAGGCCCCTAATTGTGCAGGGCCCCACATGCATTTAGAAAAAAAAATTACATGGGCCCTCCTACGTATGTGTGTGGCCTGATAGGTCCTTATGAAACAGGGACATGTAAGCCTAGCGCGGTTGTTGCCTTGCCTTTATTAGATAGTTGGAAACTCACCTACCCATGTCTATGACACCATTACATGAAATAACATGTCAACGGCAATTTTGAAAAATAAGGTGAGTTATACGTGGAACACTTTGAAGTCAAACAATGGTAGCGTCTTGCCCCTCAAGGCATAGTCCAGTGGTGCAAATGACAGAAGTGAGGTTATCTCACGCCTTGCTGACAGCCGCAGTGTGGGGGTTCGATTCCTGAGATATGAAATTGGACTCTTTGTAGGCGCAATGTACAGACAGTTTTTGTTCCCTAACCTGTTGGGATACATCCCCCTATTTACCTCCCTCACAAAATTTTAGGGACGGGGCGGTGGAGAACCTCAAAGTTGGGATTCAACCTTTAAAAAATGGTAGCGTCTTGGTCAGAATGATGCAACAATCTCAGATGTGGGGACTGCAAATTATGAAAATGGGAATGGGAAATGTGAAAATAATGGGGCGGAACAGACGCTTGGAAAATGAGCAAATAATGATGTCACGTTCACGTATGTGTTTGAGCCAATGTTTGATCTTTATTTTTAAAATTCATTTTTCATTAAATATATTTTTAACTGTATATTTGTTGGGATCTACAATTTTTATTAACTTTTCAATGTTATGTTTTATCAACTTTTATTAAAATATACTAAAAATCTGATTTTTAAAAAATAAATCCAAACTGAGGCTAAGAAATAGAATTACTATGGTTCGAGAGAGAGTAATATAGTATCTACTCGAACACTATAGTGGAAGTATGTTGAATCAAGAGATAATCAGCGTGCGTTTGATGCAACTATGTTTTACATTTTTGGAAAATTATTTGTAATAGCATGTTTGTAAAGGATGGACATTTTAATTGAAATCAACGTCCGAAAAAATATAATAATAAGAATCGATAATTGATCGGTTCCGAAACAGTTCTTTTTATTTTAGAACCGAAACCATGGCTACTCAGATATATCTCAATTAATTTTTTAATAATTTTTTTAATCAATTTATAGGGCTGGAATATATTTTTGCTGAACTTATTAACTTAAACAGGTTACGAATTACAAAATAAAAACCCGTCCAACGCTATCCAATCCAATCCTACTAACCTAATCCAACCTATCAATAAAATAAAAAATGAAAAAAAATAAAAAGTAATTGTAAAACTTGAAGTCTTAAATCGTTTCTAAACCCTAAAAATGAATTGCAAGGTCCGTTTGCCTCTCTCGTTAGTCGCCTTGGAGTTGGACTACCGTTGCTCCCAATTCAGGAAGTTAAAAATGACCGACTTGGTTGGTCCATATTATGAAAAGAAAGAAATTGAAGCTATCATCGATTTGTAAAGCAAGTTTAGGCAATAGGCATTTTCTAGTATATGCTTCTAATGACTTGTACGCCCCTATCTGAACCACTTCGAAAAGTTCATCACCACATCATGCAAGGTGTGGAACACTCATCCGAAGTGGTTGCGAAGTGACTTCACCTATGGTAACGATCTGCTATCACACTACGAGGCATAGGTAATCCTGCGGAACTATCCGAATTGGTTCCGAAGTGACTTCACCAATGATGACGATCTGCTATCACACTATGAGACATAAATAATCCTGCGAGACTGACCGAAGCGCCCTCGCCCCTGAATCCAAGGCGAAATGCACTCCAGGGACCTCGGTCAGAGGATCCGCCGTCAATTTCAGAATAAGATCTTTTCTACCCCTAAGGTTTAAAGTGATTTGACGTCTCTATGAGATTAGTTGATGTGACATATCAACTTTATGTCAACTCAACTCGGGAGAAGTAATTACCCGTCCACTCTATAGACGCGGTTGACTGAAGCCTATGAGCAAACACCTCATACCGTTCAGATGTATACACGTGTCCCATATCCAACGGTTCTCCTCACCTATAAATACCCAAGGCTTGGCAAGAGGCAAAGATAATGAAACTCTTACTACTTAGCACTCCATAATAAGCAAATAAATATATTCTCCTCCCCACTATTTTGCACAACCTTGGTACTGTTCCGATCCCCTGAACCTAACTTGACCGTCGGAGTGTATAGGACCGCCGCCACCCCCGCTGGTTCTAGCCGTGTACATCTGACAGTGTGTTGATTGTGCGCAGGGAGGAATATGTAGAATGGCTATCGGTTGGCCACGTGGAGGGTCCAATTTTCGAGGTCAACAGATTGGCGCCGTCTGTGGGAAACTTCCGATTCAAAGTTCTGCATTCTCCTCCGGAAAACTAGCAAGTTACCCTAAAAATGGCACTTTCTTGAAAAAGAACAAAGTCGAGTTACAACCCAAATTCTCATCACCCTTGAAAAAGGAGATAGAATGAGTTCTAGCCATGAAGACGACAACCCCATGAGAGAGGCCTCTGAAGAAGAGGTGCTCTATAACAATGTCACTCACCAGAGACCCCATCACCGACGTCGTCGAGGAGAAAGAACAGCCATGCTCACTGAAAGAATAGCTCAAATAGCTGCGGGAATGAGAAACATCGCAGCTCAGAATATGGCGATGCATGAACTTCTCATGCAAGCAAGAGGTCACCAGGGCTCTCAAATGCCCCAAGGATCTTATCCAGTGCAGGAAGCCCCTGTATCTCGTTCCCGAGTCTATATGAGCCAGCACAGAGAACGTCCCCTCGAAAGAGAAGTGGACGCGGAAGCCACATCCTATGTGCAAGGGAGCCAGCCAGCAGAACCACAGCTAGGGGACGATTTTCCTCAAGAATATGAGGAACAAAGGTCAATAAGCGCCTTCGACCGAATAGGGCAGGACCCTAGCAATAGGGTTCGCTCAGTGCAAAGATCAATTCAGCAAAACCAGGAGCAAAAACAAGCACCTCCTCCTCCTAGAAATATGAGGGATAGAAGGAACCTAGTCGATTGGGGGAGCTAAAGAGAAGCACCTCCACCTCCCCAGGATATTCAAGATGATGAAGGGTCAGATGGGCCTTGCCGATCTTATGAAATCGATGATGATGATGATAACCTCCCTTTCTCAAGGGAGATCCGAAGCTTCCCAATGCCGGCGAACTTCATGCCCCCAAGATCCCCAAGTATGAAGGAAAGGGGGACCCGGAGAAGTACCTCACCAAGTACATGACACAGATGAGACTCAGAAGAGCATCGCCTACTTTGAAATGCAAAGCCTTCCACTTAACCTTGGGGCGGAACTGCTGAAGTGTGGTATAGCAGACTTCCTCCCCTGAGCATTAGGAGTTGGCCAGATTTGAAGAAGGAATTCTTGAACCAATACCTCTCACGCAGGGAATGAGAGGCCCTAATGCAACGCCTGCAAGATAAGAGGCAGGTCCCTGGAGAGACGCTGAAAAGCTATCTCGCCAGATTTACAGACAAAATCACATACTGCGAACAGGTCACTGACAAAGAAGCCCTTTCAGCTCTTAAAGGCGGCCTCAATATGAACACTTTGTTCTGAAGGGATGTGCGCAGCAAAAATCCCATCACTTATGACGAGCTAGCAGAAATGATGAGAGTTGAGATCGTTAGTGAAGAGATGATTGACCACAGAAATCATGCAACGCAGGGACTCCCTTTGCCTCAGAGGTAGGTAGGTCGAGGACCCGCAGCACACATTGTCACTCAGCAATGGACTCAAGCAAGTCATACAATAGCTCCTACCTTCGGACAGGCACTGGCCTTTGCCACGCTGAATGCAATCCCGGTGCTGGCATACGAGAATCTCCCTGGCGAAGCAGGGCCATTTGGAAGAACTGATAATAATAAAAAGAAGAAGAAGAAGAAGCGGTCAAACAGGCCCTGGGAAGGGGCAAGGTTTTTTATTTTCCACCAACTCTATGGGCATGACACCAGCGAGTTCAGAGACACTAATCGACCCCCGGTCGAAGTAACCCACATCCCTCCCGGTGGAACGAATATCCTCGTAGATCCGCCTCTCTGAACAGGGGAGAGAGAAGGCATAGAGAGCAATCACCCCAGAGAAGAGAATCAAGGGACCGAGGACAGTCCAGATAGAGAGATCAGGCCCCATTTTCTGGGAGCCAAGTCATCAGGGAGATCGAACCTCACATCTGTGGCAACACCAAGAACGCCCAAAGAAATTACACAAGGAAAGTAAAGGACCCACCGATAATCACTTACATTGTCAACGAGTCCCAAGAGGCCAACAGGATGGCCCAAATTACCTTCTCCCAGGAAGATGCACAAGGAGTTCACCACCCCCATTGTGACGCATTGGTTGTGAGAGTCATAGTGGCCAGAAACAGACTCAATCGCATGCTCATCGATAATGGCAGTTCGCTAAACATACTGTTCGGCTCCACCTTCGACAAATGCAAATTAAACATGGGTTGATCCCCATGACCGACCCACTATTCGGATTTACTGGAGATAACATCATTCCACGAGGGCGGATCACTCTACCCTTCGAAATGGGTTCGGCACCCCTAGTGGCCCAACACTTCATGGAATTCTTAGTGGTAGACCACAAATCTGCCTATTATGGAGTATTGGACAGACCCGCTTTGAAAGATCTTTGGGCTGTCACATCCATCCACTACATGTGTATGAAATTTCCAACTGAACATGGGATTGCTACGGTCCGAGGCGACCAGATGGGCTCCAGGGCATGTTACTTGAACTCTCTGTGAAAGTCGGAGCCCCGAACTATTAATGTGATCATAGCTGAAGTTGCCAATGAAGCCAGTATAGACGTGGAAATGCTCGACGCCCTTGAATAAGGGTATACCTCCGAACAGGAGGAAGACGTCAACATGGAAGAGACCCCTAAGGACACCCTCTTGATAGATCCCCGAATAATTGACTCTGAACCAAATGCAACCCCAATGGAAGAACTCAAAATTTTCTCCGCCAACCCAGAGGACTCTAGTCAGGTCTTGCGAATAGGGAAAGCACTGTCCCCTGAAGCAAAAGAAGAAATGATAAGCTTTCTGAAAAGAAATTTGGATGTCTTCGCTTGGAAGCACGAAAACATGGTGGGAATAGATCCAAGGATCAGTTGCCACCATCTTAACATCAACTCCACATATGCCCCTCATCGGCAGAAAAGACGTACCCTCAACCCAAAGAGGTACGAGGTGCTCAAAGATGAAGCAGGCAAGCTTAGCCGCAGTAGTTTCATAAGGGAATTATCTACTCGAAGTGGATATCGAACCCGATCCTGGTGAAAAAGCCTAGCGGGAAGTGGAGGGTATGCATAGACTTCACCAACTTGAATAAGGCATGCCCTAAATACAACTTCCCACTTCCTAGGATAGACCAACTTGTGGATTCTACCGCTGGACATGAACTATTGAGTTTCATGGATTCATATTCAGGTTACAATCAGATACCCATGTTTCGACCTGATTAGGAAGCTACATCATTCATTACAGACAGAGGACTCTACTGCTACAAAGTCATGCTTTTCGGATTGAAAAATGTCGGGACTACATATCAGAGACTGGTCAACATGATGTTCGCTGAACTCATTGGCAAAACCATGGAGGTCTACGTGAACGACATGCTAGTCAAAAGTCTCCAGGCAAGCGAACACGTAAGTCACCTCGACCAAACCTTTCAGATACTTAGAAAATATAAGATGAAGTTGAATCCCTTCAAGTGCACCTTTGGGGTGGCTTCAGGTCAGTTCTTGGGGTACATTGTTGACCAAAGAGAAATTGAAGCAAATCCAGTAAAGATCGTTGCCTTGTTGGAGATGAGGTCACCTCAGAAGTCGAAGGAGGTCCAAAGCCTCAGTGGTCAGATAGCTGCACTCAGTCGCTTCATCTCCAAAGCTACAGATAATAGTTTACCCTTCTTCAGCGTGCTTAAGCAAGGAAAAAAGTTCCAATGGACTTCTGAGTGCGAGGAAGCCTTCCAAGCGCTGAAAATGCACCTCGGAGAGGCGTCCTTTTTGTCAAAACCTCAACCAGAAGAGTCTCTGCTGCTGTATTTGGTGGTTTCGGACGTGGCAGTCAGCGCTATCCTAGTCAGAGAAGAAAATGATCACCAGTTGCCAGTATACTACGACAGCAAAGTACTCCTCCCAACTGAAACACGCTACCCAGACATGGAGAAACTGGCGCTTGCCCTCATCACAGCCTCAAGAAAACTGAGGTCATACTTCTAGGCCCACTTGATCGAAATTCTCACCAACTTTCCATTGAAGCAAGTGCTGCAGAAAATAGAAGCATCAGGATGCCTGCTAAAATGGGCAATCGATCTCAGCAAGTTCGACCTACTGTCCCAACCTCGACATGCCATCAAGGGTCAGGCCCTTGCAGATTTTGTGGTTGAATTTACCAAAACCCCGGAAATGGAGGCAATAATGGAACCAGTTGAGCCCCCAACATGGAAACTGTTCGTAGATGGATCCTCAAGAGAGGCGGGCTCTGGGGCAGGAATTATCTTGGAAAGCCCGGAGGGTCACAAGCTAAATTCCGCGGTAAGGTTCGGCTTTTAAGCCTTGAACAACTCTGCCGAATATGAAGTCCTTCTAGCAAGCCTTAGACTAGCAAGAGAAATTTAGGTTAGAAGACTCTTAGCCAGCAGTGATTCTCAACTGATAGTGAATCAAGTCAGTGGAAGCTTTGCGGCAAAAAACAGCAGTATGGTTGTATACTTGAAATTGGTTCTGGACCTCGTCCCTTAGTTTAAAAGGTTCGAACTGATTCAAGTCCCACGCCCAGAGAATAAACATGCAGACGCCCTTTCAAAATTGGCCGCCAGTAAAGATTCTGAGCTATTAAAGGTCGTCCCTATTGAACACTTATCGAAGCCCTCGATTTCCGGAGGTGAAGAGGTACTATGGATAGAAGGCACCCCATTATGGATGCCGCCCATCATCACCTATCTAAAGAATCAAACACAACCTGCTTCTAGAAGCGAGGTGAGGAAGTTAAGAAGAAGGGCTGCGCTAAATTGCGCAGTAAGGTTCGGCTTTAAAGCCTTGAACAACTCTACCGAATATGAAGTCCTTCTAGCAAGCCTTAGACTAGCAAGAGAAATTTAGGTTAGAAAGCTCTTAGCCAGCAGTGATTCTCAGCTGATAGTGAATCAGGTTAGTGGAAGCTTTGCGGCAAAAAACAGCAGCATGGTTGTATACTTAAAATTGGTTCTGGACCTCGTCCCTCAGTTTAAAAGGTTCGAACTGATTCAAGTCCCACGCCCAGAGAATAAACATGCAGACGCCCTTTCAAAATTGGCCGCCAGTAAAGATTCTGAGCTATTAAAGGTCGTCCCTATTGAACACTTATTGAAGCCCTCCATTTCCGGAGGTGAAGAGGTACTATTGATAGAAAGCACCCCATTATGGATGCCGCCCATCATCGCCTATCTAAAGAATCAAACACTACCTGCTTCTAGAAGCGAGGCGAGGAAGTTAAGAAGAAGGGCTGCGCACTTCGTCCTGCAAAAGGATATGCTGTACAAAAGACGCTTCGCCTCACTACTTCTCCGATGTGTGAGAGGCGAAGAGGCCACATATATACTTAGGAAAATCCATGAGGAAATCACTCCGGAGGAACGGCCCTGGCACACAAGGTTTTTCGTCAAGGCTATTTATGGCCGACCCTGAAAAGGAATGCTTGTCAGTTTGTCCAGAAATGTGACAAGTGCCAACGCTTCTCAAATATTCAAAGGCAGCCTTCTTAGAGCCTCTCCGTAGTGACCAACCCCTGGCCATTCGCCAAGTGGGGCATCGACTTCATTGGTCCGCTCCCAAAAGGAAGAAGAAGCGCGACTTTCGCCATTGTCGCCATTGACTACTTCACCAAGTGGGTCGAGGCTGAACCTCTTGCCAAGATCACCGAGGCTAATACTAAGAAATTCGTCTAGAAGAATATCATTTGCAGGTTCGATATTCCCCACTCCTTAACAGTTCGACAACAAGAAAATGCAAGAATTGTGTGATGAACTGGGGATAAAAAAGGATTTATCAACGCCTCATCATCCGCAAGCAAATGAACAAATTGAGGCAGTAAACAAAACTATCAAGCATACCCTAAAAAGAAAGCTTGACACCTCAAAGGGGGCTTGGGTCGATAAGCTTCCCCACGTCCTCTGGGCCATCAGAACCATAAGCCGAACTGCAACAAGAGAAACATCATTCTCAATGACCTACGGAGCCGAGGCCATGAGCCCGATCGAGGTCGGGGTCCCATCGCACCGTCGAATACACTTCAACGAGATCAGTAACGACGAAGCCCAAGTGAACGAACTACACCTCCTTGAAGAAAGGAGGGATACCTCCCAGGAGAATTTGGCAAAGTATCATAGGAAGATCGACCCTCAAGTTCTCACGAATCACGGTCCCCATCCCGAGGCGTACATACCTGATCGAGAAGACCAGTCCACTCATGATATAAATATTCATACCTGAACTTGGGGGACCACTGTTACGCCCTTATCTGAACTACTTTGGAAAGTCCACCACCACATCATGTGAGGTGTGGAACGCTCATCCGAAGTGGTTCCGAAGTGACTTAACCGATGGTGACGATCTGCTATCACACTACGAGGTATACGTAATCCTGCGGGACTATCCGAAGTGACTACACCAATAGTGACGATCTACTATCACACTACGAGGTATAGGTAATCCTGCGGGACTGACAGAAGCACCCTCGTCGCTAAATCCGAGGCGAAAGGCACTCCGGGGACCTCGGTCAGAGGATCCGCCGCCAATTTCAGAATAAGATCTTTGTCAAGATCTTTTCTGCCCCTAAAGTTTAAAGTGATTTGACGTCTCTATGAGATTAGTTGATGTGACATGTCAACTTTATGTCAACTCAACTTGAGAGAAGTAATTACCCACCCACTTTATAGACGCAGGTGACTGACGCCTATGAGCAGATGCCTCATACCGTTCAAATGTATACACGTGTCCTACATCCAACGGTTTTCCTCACCTATAAATACCCAAAGCTTGGCAAGAGGCAAATATAATGAAACTCTTACTACTTAACACTCCATAGCAAGCAAATAAATATATTCTCCTCCCCACTATTTTACACAACCTTGGTACTGTTCCGATCCCCTGAGCCTAACTTGATCGTCGGAGTGCATACGGCCGCCACCACCCCCGCTGATTCTAGCCATGTGCATCTAACCGTGTGTTGATTGTGCGCAGAGAGGAATACGTGGAGTGGCTATTGGTTGGCCACGTGGAAGGTCAAATTTTCGAGGTCAACAGATACATTATTATTTGTAATTCTAATGGTTATATTCTCCATTCAGAATGTAATTTTACATCTAGAGTCTTTCAGGCCCGATCCTGGGCTGAGGTGAATAAGGCTTGTACCTCAGGCCCAAGATCTTAAGGGGCCTCATTTTGGCCCTAATTTTTTTTTTTTTTAGTTCAGCTGGCCCAAATGAAATGCCCAATCTAATAACTAAACCAATCCCAACCCAACAATCCATTTATCCAAATCAAATCCAATCCATTTAACAAAATTCCCAAATCTGAAAAGTGAAAATTCATATCAAATGCCTCGCCTCCGACTTTTAAGGGCGACTGTCAGTCCACCGTCACTCCCCTCTCCACAGTGACAGTGACATAGTTCGGTGAGTGACATGAGTCCACCACGAATCTGCCTTGGCTCTTCTTCTGGCTTCTGCTTCTACCGAAGGCTTCGCTGCTCGCCTCCGCAGCCTGCAGGTTCGCCGTCCGCTCTGCACACCGCACTCCACAGGCCACAAAAATCCCCTTCCCTCCGCTACACTGTCAGCTTGTAATAAATACATCCCTTTTATAATTACTAAATTTTACAATTTTACAATTTATTTTTGTTTTCTCGTTCTATTTTGGAAAAATTTATGATTTACTGAATTTATTATTATTATTATTTTTTTTTTTTTTTACAGTATTTCAAAAAGAAGAACGAGAAGCCTCTACGAAGCTTTGCTGAAAGTCTGAAAGTTAAAGAAGGTACTTTTCATCTTTCTCTTTATCTGAAAGCGAGTGTGAAGTGTGAACAGGCGCGAATTGGTATATATAAAAGATAATTTGCGTTTTCTTTTTCCAATATTATGATGGATTGATTAATTGCAAGTTGCAACTATGAACCAGTTACCAGTGAATGATTTTTGGGTGAATCTAGAATTGATTAATTGATTAATTTCTTTTTCCATCTCATCTGTGAATATGTTCTTAATGGTCTCACTGTCTCAGGCATGCAATCAAATTGTGTTGATAAATGTGGCTTTCTCATGTTGCATTTAATTATGTGTTGATCATAGTTGATGAAGAGAAGATAAGATTTCATAACATACAATTTATACTTGTGCATGTGGAGGTGAGCTAGTGCTTGTCAACCCTCTTTTGCTCTCGTTCTCCTTGTAAATGTTTGTGGCTTTCATGGAAAATTCTTCTGTCGTGCTTTAAAAGAAGCTAGTGTTTGTGTTCGTGTTCGTGTTCGTGTTCGTGTTCGTGTTCGTGTCCGTGTCCGTGTCTGTGTGTGAGAAATGGAAAGAGATGGACTTGAAGGAGGTTGGTTTACTTGGTTCTGCATTTTGGGTGAAAAACAGTTCAAAGTTGAAGCTCTAAAGATCAAAAGAACAAGTGACAGACTTAATCAAGAATGTTTTCGATGGTTTTCTGAAGAAAAAAGAACAGAATGAGAATTTGAATGTGAGTGTTAATTGAAGCCATTACTGATTTTCCGATGGTTTTCTAAAGACGGAAAAGCAAAATTGAAGTAATTACTGATCAAATTCAGTTCTAGAAAGCAAGAGAATTACAAAATCTAGATCAAGGTTACAATGACAATGATTATCAGAAGAAAATGCAAACTATCGCGAGTGTTTGCACGATAGAAAGAGGATGCAGAGGAAGAGAACGTGGTTGAGAATACTTTTGAAGGTGGGGTAGGATTGAGGCGTGATTAGGAAGGGGAATTTGTTTCTACTTGCTTGAGATAAAAGGAGAGGAAAAATGAGGAGGAAATCGAATTTAGGGCTCGGATTTTTGCTTTTGCTTCTCAATAAAACAAAATATTTTTAAAAAATTATCTAAACATATTCTTAATCATAGAAGTAACTTTTAACTTTTCAAAAGTCTTGTTAAAACGAGTCCTTAATGTCATTTAACTTACGATTGAATTTTGCAAAAATGTTTAATTCAAACTGCAACGAACTCAATTTAATGTTCATTTTCTAACTGAACATTCTAAAAAGTAGAGGTAAAATTGAAATCTAATCTGTCTTAAACATGTTGCTGTGAAATAGTCAATTGGTTTCAAAATTTTACAACAAACTGGGAGATCTTGCTGTGAAAGGTTGATGAAGAACAAGGAAAAACCAGCAACAAGATCCACTAAAATGGAAGGTATTCCAACAGACCTTTCATACCAAAAGAATGAAATCCACTTACTCTTGGCATTACAATCCGGTAGATCTTCAAACAACGACAGCGAAAGCTGTTTTTGAGCAACACCAATATCAAACAGAATTAGGCCGGACTTCGGATCATCGATAACAATGTCCCTAACCGGAAGCCATAAAAAGAGCTCTTCCTGTGAGAATCCCTCGACTCCGGTGAGACTGCCGTAAGTAAAATTTGCCCGAACAACACTCTCATAAAACGCCATCGTATCAAACCTATAAGATAGTCCTTTTCCTATAATATATTTAATTGTAAGGGGACAAGCTTATGGATGATACACATTGTGCATGACATTGACATACAAATGGATCCATGATGACAATTTTTATCAATAATAGAGCACAAATAAGAGAGAAAAGGTCTTAAATCTCACCTCCACAATATCACCTTCTTTGGCAACAATCCAACAT
>NC_036244.1:20786940-20800297 GCF_002742605.1 Olea europaea var. sylvestris | reverse complement strand
TCTTGATACTGCATAAAAATATTGAGAGCTTGCAATAAGTGAAGAATTTGCATTACATTGGATTCCATTTCATAATACATAGCTGTTTAAGTTTTGATGTTTTGTGATGTTAATGTTTCAGTTGGTGTTTTTATTGACATAAATGTCACGTCTCAAACTAGTATGCTTATTTATGATTATGAACTTCAGTTGTTATATTTTTTGTATCATGTGTTTTTACACTGGGTATTTGAGTTTTTAATTTCAGGAATCATGTTTAACAAGAAATGCAAGAGACAATCATTTAGTTTGAGTTTGGGTAGATTAGTTTTTTTTTTTTTTTTTTTTTTTTTTACATTCTCGGCATGTTCTCCTATTTATATAATGTCAAGGAGATTCCTTACCAAAATAGAATAAGAAAACCTAAATTTTTCCGCGTTCAACATTGAAGCGCGCACCTAATGTAATATATGGCGCGTGCCTGGGAGCCTTTGGGATGTCTCAGTCGCTCATTTTTGGTTTGGGGCACATGCCTCTCTTGCAAGCGAGGGCACGCGTCTTGCTTAAATTTCAGCAGCTGAACAGTTTTCAGTATTTTTATCATAATTTTCTTTTTCGATATTTAATTGAAGTGATTCAAAGTACATTGAAAGGATTACCTAGAGGACTATAATTCTTTTAGAGATGTCATTTTTCCAATTCGAACATTTGCTTTGTCAAATTGGATCTCAATATGAGACTAAAAATTCGAAGCACAACTTTTTCAGTTGAAAGTTGATATATAATAATATTTTGACTATAATTTATCCCTTTGACTTCTTTTCTCGTCTAATTGACCCTAGGCACTCTCAAATCTTCATCATGAGTTTCGAAACAACTTTTGAGTATTTACATTTTAGTTCCCAAACTTTGAAGGCCCCTGTATTGTGAGTGTCGGTCACCTATATGTCAAAGGTTTTCTCTCACTATAGCCTTGCTCAACGAAAGAAAGCTAGGTGAAAAATAGGAGGATATATATAGACTTGAAGAAAAAGCCTCACATATGGGATAAAATTAAGATAAAGGTCAACTCTAATTTTGACCATAATGCGGGACTAAGAGCCTAAAACCGTATATCTTTTTGTTTTTTTTTTCCAATTTTTTAGAAGTTAAATGAATAATTATTCCATTTTTATTAAAATAATTATTAATGATATCAGAATAATTAAAATAATATCAACATTTACATCAAGACCTTACTGATGTCGTTTAAATTTATAAGGTTTGACCTTAACATCTTTTCATACTTTGCGCTTTTTAAAACCTCGCAAAAATAATAAAATAAAATGATCTCTTTTTATATTATTAATGAAAATTCAACAGAAAAACTATTCCAAAGTGTACATAATTTAAAATCCTCATCTCTAGGACATCAACATCGAACTCTAAGGCTTCTCGAAGTTGGTTATTTTATCTCTACCAACTAGAAGAGTAGAAGAAATATGAACAAAATAACAAGCCTAAATATTTCTTGATCCGTAAGAAGATACAAATTCATCGACTAAGAAATGGAAACACTTCAAAATATATCAATTCTTATTCCGATCTATAATGTGTATTTCATACGACGAGAAAGTTTTAAATAAAGAGTAATGCTACATTGTCCACTATACTACTTGGGCTAGATATTATTATTATTATTAAAATAATATTTTTCAAGATAAACAAAGAAAGTAATAAAAGTACATTTATTAAAGTGCCTAATGGTAGACAAAAATTGGCCCCACTCGAACAGATTTAAATTGAGGAAAAGGACAAAAGGGGAAAGAATAATAAAAGCAACGAAGAAAATTATATTTAAAGCACGCATAGAATAATGCGTTTGCACTCTACTTTGCATTTCCAAATACTTAATCCCCCCGTCTATTCACCAATTACCACTTTATTTAGCTTACAAAAGAAGGGTTTGAATTCGATTGAAGAAATCGTTAATTTAAATGCAAAGTCGTCAAGATATTTGCCAACTTGAGTCACTCGCTTTCTACACGCAAAAAATAAAAAATAAATAAATAAATAAATAAATTTAACCACGACGTCCTTTGCTTTAATTTAATTTATTTTTCATACTCATTTTCATTCATACACTGCACAATAAAATATGTTACACGTAAACTCAAAAAAGAATTTCTATTTTTTAACCATACATTCTCCAAAAAAATATTATTCAAAATAATGTTTTTAAAATTTTAAGAATATGAATGCATTCTAATAATATAAAACTCAATCAAAATGAAATTTCAGGTTAGAGGTTTTATGTTCTTGCATCTTTTCTTTTTTCGTTTATGGTTACAAAGTTTTATTATTTCTTCCAATTTTATTTTGTCAATTTTGAAGTTTCTAAAATAGGTTTGAATTATACTTCCAACATTGTGCAAATAATTTGCTAATTGTTATAAATTAGGGAGAAATGCGAAGAAAATAGAGAAATCAATAGACTTATATATATATATATTTCATTCATATATTTATAGAGAATAATTATGACTCCAAATGTACTGTGAATCTGTGATTATTTACTAATTTGTATTTAATTTATAGTACTCCACTTCAAACTCATTGTTCAGTAATTGTCTCATTAAAATTCTTATTTTATAAAAATTCAAATACGTAAAAATATTAAACGAAAAAAAAAAAAGAGTATACTTAGTTTTAAGTATTAAAATGAGAATTTCGCTGCTTGTATAGAAGCAGAGCTGCTAGAATTAATACAGATGTTGCCACAAACATCTGTTTCGTCCGTCTTCCTTTTTTTTTTTTTTTGTTTTATTGTCATTGTCCAATAGGAAACCGTCGAGTTTTATCCATATTAATTCCTACAACATATTTTCTGTAGAAATTGCAGAGCTCTTAAAACAAATGCAACCTTCTTAAACCTGGTCAGAAAAAGTTTTGAAAACGTCCAAACCATATTCTACCGTTTGATTTGATTTTAAATCAAGGTTTTAGCCCATGTTTGACATCCATTATTTGAAAACTCTTTTTTCTGCGTACTCATTTTTTAATACACATTCACACAATAAAATATTTTACGCGTAAATCTTAAATTTTTCCCTATATTTTAACCACAGGTCATCCTCCTAAATATTAGCAATCAAACCAAAAATAAAAATTAAAAAAAAAATAAATAAATAAATAAAATATATATATATATATATAGTAATGACCTGAACAGAAGCTTAAAGTTATAATGTTTCAAAACCCTTGAAACCCTAGTTTGGGAACGTTCTATCAATCTCTAGCAAACACCAACTCCAATGGACGGCCACGAGCAGCTTGGCAGAGAAGATCCCATTAACAAACGGGACAACGTCTCCATTGATTCATGTACGACTCAAGATGACCAACATCTACGCACACACGACAGGCAACTAGCTACCCTGACGCAGGAAATTTACAATTTGACAGTGAACCAAAAGAGGAACGATAAAGAAAGAGAATCCAAGAGAAGAATTCAGGGCAAAGATAAAAATCAAGTTCACATATTTCTCTCTGCATGCCCAACATCTTTTAGTCAGCAAGACGTCATAATAACGCATTATAAGAAATGGAATAGAATGCCCGTTTTGATTTCTCTGTACTTTCATCATTCGATCAAACTACATGTAGATCCCATTACTCTGTGCTTCAAACTCTAGCACATATGCAACTACAATACGAAACTTCAATCATCATTTGAAAAAGCTATGGACACATCTGCTACAGTTCAACTTCATATTGTTACATAGTCAATAACATCTTTGTGGAAGACGTTAACAGTTACAAATCAACAAGTAGACATTTGAGACGGGTCAGACAAGAGCGCAGTAAGACAGATTCACCTCAAGCTGGCAAGCTTTAGGCGCGGTAAGTGTTCAATGGTGATAAGCAGGTTGTATTGTCCCTCAGCTATCAACTTTCATTTAAAATGAATGAATTAGTAGTTAACTGTGCCACCGGATACTATACACACAGGACTACCAGCTCCCAATTTGCTATCTCTAGAAGCAATGTCATAGCATAGGTCACTCATTCTTCACGATACTTCTTTAAGTGCTAGATTTAGCTCCTGCGCAGACTTGGCAATTGAACCCCCTCTTCTGAAAAACACAACCCTGGCAGATATCAAATCAATGCAACTTGTCCCAAATGAAAGCAGTAAATGATGAGAATCACACACACCTGGAAAGGAGGGGCAAGCAACGCTTGACTTTCTCAAGTTCCACAAAGCACATGTTGCAACGTTCCAGCCTTTGGACGAGGGCAAATAGAATTCAGGGCAAAACATAAAATCAACTGAGTAGTATAGCTAGGGAAATATAAATCAAACCTTTGCTCTGCCTCAATATCCACTCCAACAGACGATTGAGCAGACAATGAAGAATAGATCACCGAGCCAAATACTCTGACCAGTTTAATCAGCATCTCCAATGAAATATCTTTATGCCTAATGATGAACAGTCCATTAGAATTGACATGAAAGGCACCAGCTAGCATTATTTTTTCAATTAATTCAAACTGCAACGAACTCAATTTAATGTTCATTTTCTAACTGAACATTCTAAAAAGTAGAGGTAAAATTGAAATCTAATCTGTCTTAAACATGTTGCTGTGAAATAGTCAATTGGTTTCAAAATTTTACAACAAACTGGGAGATCTTGCTGTGAAAGGTTGATGAAGAACAAGGAAAAACCAGCAACAAGATCCACTAAAATGGAAGGTATTCCAACAGACCTTTCATACCAAAAGAATGAAATCCACTTACTCTTGGCATTACAATCCGGTAGATCTTCAAACAACGACAGCGAAAGCTGTTTTTGAGCAACACCAATATCGAACAGAATAAGGCCGGACTTCGGATCATCGATAACAATGTCCCTAACCGGAAGCCATAAAAAGAGCTCTTCCTGTGAGAATCCCTCGACTCCGGTGAGACTGCCGTAAGTAAAATTTGCCCGAACAACACTCTCATAAAACGCCATCGTATCAAACCTATAAGATAGTCTCTTTCCAATAATATATTTAATTGTAAGGGGACAAGCTTATGGATGATACACATTGGGCATGACATTGACATACAAATGGATCCATGATGACAATTTTTATCAATAATAGAGCACAAATAGGAGAGAAAAGGTCTTAAATCTCACCTCCACAATATCACCTTCTTTGGCAACAATCCAACATGCATTTTCAGAAGTAAGAGTTTAAGCATTTAGCATCATACTGATTGTAGCAGACAACTGAGATGTGATGCATAGTTTATCATAATATAAAGAGGAAATAGTTAGTAGATTTAAAAATACTGGCTAGACCAATTCTTTCAAATCATGAATGCAAAAATATTTTTAGATATCTACTGATTCATGCTCTAAATTTTTTGATTTTCTTTTTGTCGTTTGTGATTTCTGCTTTTTCTCCTAGCTAGTTGCTTTTTCTTTTCGTCATTTTTACAGCCTGCTCGACTCCCCTAAGTTTTCAGTAGCTTAAATTCATCCAAAATATTTGTTTTTTTATTGGCTTTTTTCCTTTTCTAATCTAGTTAAGCTTGTGGTTCTCTGATCTAGTAACATTCATGTTTTAACTAAATTGAAGTTTTATAATTTATCAAATACTTGTTATTTCTTTCATTTTAATCCATCATATACTTGTTATTTCCTTACATGTTTCTTTTTGCTATGCTAGAGTATCGTTGACAGAATTCAAAAATTGAGATTAGCTTACCACCGGTTCAGAAAACGGGATCATTCTTAAGGGTGTAATTCCACAATTTTCGTCAAAATTTTACTTATCAGGTAAGCAATGGCTTACCCTAAGTTGTTATTGAAGAAATTGGAAATGCTTGAAACTTGGTCGGCTTATATAATTGCAGCCTGGTCGGCTTAGATGATTGCTTATTGTAGGATGAACAATTGCACAGGCGCACGTAGTAACTATATTGGAAACTATAATTGTGAGATGATTGAGTTATTTAGTAATTGTTTTTTAGGCTACTCATTGGACATTACTATACCTCCTAAATACAAGTCTGGTGTTCAAAAAAGGAAAAGAAAACGAAGTGAAATTGCATTAATTCAAAGTCAAGCAGAGGATATTAACAAGTACTTCAAAAGTGACAATGTGAATGCGTTAACTGAGGATGAAGTAGAGATTAAACCTGCCCATGTTAATGAAGTGGATGATAAGGATGAAGAAGTGAGTCAACCTACCGATGTTAACGAAGTAGATGATAAGGAAGAAGAAGTGATGAAGCCCACCTCTAATAATGAAGAAGATGATAAGGAAGAAGAAGGTTGCTTTTCTCTAAATTTGGATGATCCCGGAAATTGGAAAATTATTAATCAAAGAATAAGGGATTACTTAGTTGAAAGGGGTCCAAAAAGAGTTGATGACATCTCGTTTCCGAAAGAATATACAAATAGACATTTCGATTCTTCACAATATAAGTGATTGCTACCAAATGGGAAAACAGTTGATAGAAGAAGACTAGTATATTCAGTATCTATGGACAGGATCTTCTGCTTTTGTTGCAAGTTGTTTAAAACACCAATAAATGTGACAAAAGTTGGCCAACTAGGTAATGATGGATTCAAAGATTGGCATAATTTGCATCGGTCTATTAAAAGTCATGAAGGAAATGAGGAGCATTTACGTTGCATGACTAGTTGGATTGAATTGGAAAATAGGTTTCGATCAAAAACTACAATTGATAAAAGCATTGAATTGTTGATTGATGCTGAAAGAGAACATTGGAGACATGTATTAACAAGGATAATCGTTATTGTTAAAAAACTTGCGAAAAACGCATTGCCATTTCGAGGAGATGATGAGAGGCTACATGTTGAGAACAATGGCCTATTTTTACAAGTTGTTACAGTTGTTTTCTAATCAAGTGAGAAGTTTAATTGTCAAGAAAGTTAAAGATGCAAAATATTTCGCCGTTATACTTGATTGTACTCCAGATGCAAGTCAGGAGGAGCAAATGTCTTTAATTGTACGATTTGTAGATAATTCGGCAAACTTACCTATAGTTCAAGAACATTGGCTAGAATTTTTGAAGGTAGATGACACAACAGAACTTGGACTTGCAACCGAGTTTCAAAAGGCTTTGATAAAAATTGATCTCAATATTGATGACATTAGAGGGCAAGGGTATGACAATGGATCTAACATGAGCGGGAAGCACAAAGGTATGCAAAGAAGAGTCCATGAAATGAATCCCCGAGCTTTCTATACTCCATGTGGCACTCATAGTCTAAATCTAGCATTATGTGATATGATGAACTGTTGTTCCAAAGCTGTATCCTTCTTCGGAGTGATACAACACATCTACACATTATTTTCCTCTTCTACCAAGCGATGGAAAATTTTCGAAGCCATTGTCACAAACACGTTGGGAAAGTCATGTTGAAAGTGTGAAGCCTATAATGGAGCAAACTGCACAGATAAGAGATGCATTACTTGATTTAGCAGAAAGTAATGAAGATCCTAAAGTGAAGAGTGAAGCCGAGTCATTAGCAACATATGAACTTCAAAATTTTGAGTTTTTGTTTGGTATGATAATCTGGTACAGGTTGTTGCATGTTGTCAATATTGTGAACAAATTTCTTCAAACCGAATCCATGGATATTGATCATGCTATCAACCTCTTGCAAGGGCTTGTTTCATTTCTTGAAGAATACAGAGAAATTGGATTTGCTATTGCCAAAGATGAAGCGACAAAAAAGGCAAGGGAAATGGGAATTGAAGCTGTATTTACAGAAAAACGCATAATTCGAAGGAAAAAACAATATGATGAAAGCGGTAGTGATGAGGTAAAACAATCAGCAGAAGAATCTTTTAGAGTTGAGTACTTTATTTTTATAATTGATCAAACTCTATCTTCTATGAGGACCCGATTTGAACAATTCAAACAATATGATGACACATTTGGATTTTTGTTTAGTTTGAAAAGGTTAAGGAGTGCAACTTTTTCAAGTTTGTTCAAATCTTGTTTGAATCTTGAGAAATATCTTCAACATAATGGGCGTTCGGATATTAGTGGGGATGATTTATGTTCGGAGTTACAAGTCTTGAGATATTATATACCAAGTGAAGCAACAAGAGCAATTGAAGTGCTACAATATTTGAAGACATTGGATGTTTGTTTTCCAAATGCTTATACTGCTTACCAAATTTTATTAACCATACCAGTTACAGTTGCACTGCGGAAAGAAGTTTCTCAAAATTAAAGTTAATCAAGACCTATCTCCGATCAACTATGTCGCAAGAAAGATTAAACGGGTTGGCTATGTTATCAATAGAAAAAGAAATGGTTGAGCAGCTAAATTTTTCAGATTTGATTGATGTTTTTGCCTCTAAAACAGCAAGACGAATAGTATTTAACTAATTGTTTGAAATTTTTGGTTTGATGGTCTATAATATAAATCGTTTCTATGATATATTTCGTTATTGTTTTAATGTTAGTTTTTTAAGTTAGCAATAAGTCGCATAATACACCTTTGAATTTTGTCGCTGGAGGGCCTACTTTTCATCGTTCGCTTCAGGGCCCATCAGACACAGGACCGGCTCTGAGTCTTTGTACCATAATTTGTTTGCTTTATTAGAACATTGGATGACCTATCAATAGTCATCCTTGTAGTTGTCTATGGTTTTAAGTATTGAAATATTCGAATCGATTCATCCGATGTCCATGCCTAATCTTTGTCGTGTGATATCGACGTCGCACATGTCATTCTTAGTTCAAAAGTAAAGCAAATCCTTTAATAGGCAATCACGCATCACAACACAACGTTATTCTTTCAATTAGCCACACACTTAATTGGGTAAAAATAAATTTCAACACTTAATTTTTTTTTTAAATATCAAATTTACACAGAGTTCTCCCAAGTCGAGTCGAGTATTTATTTATATGCTACAAGGTGTCATTTATATATAAATCATATATAACGTGAAAGAACAACGGAAATATCGACGGTTATGCCGAATATAAGAATCGCGAATCCAAGAAAGTTGATTAAACGAGCTTCCCTTTGATGCTGCAATCCCAAGAATGTTACTTTCTCCATTAGCCCCGTCAATGCTGTGCATATTGCCATATACAATAGTGCCCTTCCCCCAGATACGTGCCATGGAGATGCTCTTGTTCTTGCGTAATCAGAACCGCCTGGAAAAAGAAATACAGTAATCCCAAACAGCCACTGCAAAATTCAACTCAATTAATTACATGAAAATAAGCAGCAGCTTATAATTATTTTGGTCACAGAACGAAATTTCCTCTCCAACTTTCGATTTCTTACATAGTTAGTCACCATATTCAACTTCGTCTGATGATCGAGATTCGTAAAGTGTAGAATCTGGGTCGAATATTCTCACATAACGTCTAAGATCCTTTCAATAGAATTTCCATTTGCCATGTGCGACGAGTTGAATATAATGACTAACAGAATAAGAAATTAAAGGTTCAACGCCAATTTCGTTTGAAAATTAAGTTCGGCGATCAAAATAGGACACGCCCGTAACTTGAACCAAATCTTTTTTTTTTTTTTTAATTAATTAGTTACATACCTGCAAGCAAAACAAGGAGAAAGTAGTAATGCCAATCCATGAATGTAAGCTATCCAAGTTCGAAATATTTCTTTTATCATGAAACTTGAAAACAGCATGTAATCCAACAATCCCCAGACATAATGCCACAGAATGAAAAAATGCATGTGCTAATTTCTGCTCTGTTCTTCCTGCTCTTACTGTCTTATATGCCATCATTGCTGCTCTTGTAAATCGACCCAAAAAGGGACAACAGATCTCAACTTGTTAGCATATGACTAGGTTAGGTACTAATCAAAACTTCGAAGAAAAATAAAAACTTACCTTGGCCGGCCATGAAAATAAACCCGAAGAACATGAGAAAAGGGTGAACCTATAAAATTGAAAAAAAGTAAGAAATGGATGGATGGAGTTGAACATTTCGAATCACACAAGAATTATTTTCCGTATACATTGAAAATAAGATAGGGATTATCTGAGTCGAGGTCGAGACCCCCACGGTAATGCAACAACCAAACGAGCATAAGCACGATTGCAAGTACGCCGAACAAGTGTGCCAAAATTGTCACTCGTGTGGCAGCCCTTTGATATTTGTACTGAAAGGTATCCATAGCATACATTGTGAAGTACCTCAATTAATGGATCAAGTACTATAATAAATTTACAGTAAGTAGATAGATTATATGTGCAAACTGCAAAGAGGGTTTAGGTTCTTATAGGCATGAGGTTGCTTAATATTCTGGCTTTGGAATATAGAGTAAGAAACTTTATAATTCGGCAAGGCATATTCAAAAGAGACTTAATCGATATCCAGCTATTAAAGGCATATGCAATTTATAATGCAAGAAAAATTGAAGAATAAAGATCGAAACTCCTTAATTCCAATTGAATACCGAGAAATGATTGAAGAACACATTCTTACCTATTGATTCTTATGAATGTTGAAAATTGGTAGCCAATACACGTTTAACAAAAGAGGTTTAAGCTCATGTTCCAAAAAACTTTTGACAGATGCGATGACAACTTCTCACATGCTGCGGACTGTCCGTAGAAAACCCGCAAGCGTACGGGATCGTTCTACAAGTAATAAGATTTGTGAGTTAAGAGTATCGTTCCCACAAAGAATAAGGCTTAATTTGTAGTTTAATAGCTGGTATTAAATTCGAAGTGTGGTGATATCAAAAGAGTTATAATTTATATGTTCTCTATACTAGTCATAAACTAAGAAAGCAAATAAAATATTTATCTCATATATGAATGTTTGTATTGGAATCGTGAATTCTCCTATTGTCATTTAATTCAACTCTTAATTCATAATTTAGTAAATTAGTGCATTCAAAATAATCTATAATTCACTTATATTCATTATTCTTTCCCAATACATATTAAATATATGCTTAACACGACCCGATTCTATTCCTAGTCCGAATTCATATGAAAAATATGCATTAATTTACAGAATTTATCATATATGATTGCACATGTCATATATATTATTCCTAATACCTATTGTCCATGTGTTGATTTTGTCGCATTCTAGACTTATTGTGAGTATTCCTACACTAACTTACTATCTATTTGGTGATCAAACAATTAAATAGTTCAATAGGATTGCAAAACCAATTAAGAAAAATCATAAAATACTAAGTTAATTGTCTCGAAATAAAATAAACAAACAATAGGGTTAATCATTCATCCAATACAATGAAAAACTTAGCCAACCATTCTAATTATTAAATTATACAATAAATAACGAAAAGACATCATCCGGGTCAAAGAAATATGAAAGAAGGTAGAAAAATCAAGTTTCTTCAATAAAATCGTGATTTTGGATGGATAATCTTCAAGAATCTTATACAATTATCTTGATATTGATGATTTAGCCTCGTTCTTTGCCTCCAAAATATGTAAAATTTGATAAATACTTAGGTCAAGGGAGGTTTTTTTTTTTTTACATTCTGGACATGTTCTCCTATTTATATGATGTCAAGGAGATTTCTTACCAAAATAGAATAAGAAAACCTAAATTTTTCCGTGTTCAACATTGAAGCGCGCACCTAATGTAATATAGGGCGCGTGCTTGGGAGTCTTTGGGATAGGCCATCCAAAACTTCATGTCCACTCTCAATCGCTCGTTTTTTGTTTGGGGCGCGTGCCTCTCTTGCAAGCGAGGGCAAACGCCTTGCTTAAATTTCAGCAGCCAAACGGTTTTCAGTATTTTTATCATAACTTTTTCTTTCGATATTTGATTGAAGTGATTCAAAGTACGTCGAAAAGATTACTTAGAGGGCTATAATTCTTCCAGAGATGTCATTTTTCCAATTCGAACGTTTGCTTTTCTAAAATTGGATCTTAATATGAGACTAAAAATCCGAAGCACAACTTTTTCAGTTGAAAGTTGGTATAGAATAATATTTTGACTATAATTCATTCCTTTGACTTCTTTTCTCGTCTAATTGACCCTAGGCACTCTCAAATCTTCATCATGAGTTTCGAAACAACTTTTGAGTATTTACATTTTAGTTCCCAAACTTTGAAGGCCCCTGTATTGTGAGTGTCGGTCACCTATATGTCAAAGGTTTTCTCTCACTATAGCCTTGCTCAACGAAAGAAAGCTAGGCGAAAAATAGGAGGATATATATAGACTTGAAGAAAAAGCCTCACATATGGGATAAAATTAAGATAAAGGTCAACTCTAATTTTGACCATAATGTGGGACTAATTGCCAAAAACCGTATATCTTTTTGTTTTTTTTTTCCAATTTTTTAGAAGTTAAATGAATAATTATTCATTTTTTTATTAAAATAATAGTCTTAGTAAAATAATTATTAATGATATCAGAATAATTAAAATAATATCAACATTTACATCAAGACCTTACTGATGTCGTTTAAATTTATAAGGTTTGACCTTAACATCTTTTCATACTTTGCGCTTTTTAAAACCTCGCAAAAATAATAAAATAAAATGATCTCTTTTTATATTATTAATGAAAATTCAACAGAAAAACTATTCCAAAGTGTACATAATTTAAAATCCTCATCTCCAGGACATCAACATCGAACTCTAAGGCTTCTCGAAGTTGGTTATTTTATCTCTACCAACTAGAAGAGTAGAAGAAATATGAACAAAATAACAAGCCTAAATATTTCTTGATCCGTAAGAAGATACAAATTCATCGACTAAGAAATGGAAACACTTCAAAATATATCAATTCTTATTCCGATCTATAATGTGTATTTCATACGACGAGAAAGTTTTAAATAAAGAGTAATGCTACATTGTCCACTGTACTACTTGGGCTAGATATTATTATTATTATTATTATTATTATTATTAAAATAATATTTTTCAAGATAAACAAAGAAAGTAATAAAAGTACATTTATTAAAGTGCCTAATGGTAGACAAAAATTGGCCCCACTCGAACAGATTTAAATTGAGGAAAAGGACAAAAGGGGAAAGAATAATAAAAGCAACGAAGAAAATTATATTTAAAGCACGCATAGAATAATGCGTTTGCACTCTACTTTGCATTTCCAAATACTTAATCCCCCCGTCTATTCACCAATTACCACTTTATTTAGCTTACAAAAGAAGGGTTTGAATTCGATTGAAGAAATCGTTAATTTAAATGCAAAGTCGTCAAGATATTTGCCAACTTGAGTCACTCGCTTTCTACACGCAAAAAATAAAAAATAAATAAATAAATAAATAAATTTAACCACGACGTCCTTTGCTTTAATTTAATTTATTTTTCATACTCATTTTCATTCATACACTGCACAATAAAATATGTTACACGTAAACTCAAAAAA
>NC_036244.1:20786037-20786405 GCF_002742605.1 Olea europaea var. sylvestris | reverse complement strand
GATTTATATATATATATATTTCATTCATATATTTATAGAGAATAATTATGACTCCAAATGTACTGTGAATCTGTGATTATTTACTAATTTGTATTTAATTTATAGTACTCCACTTCAAACTCATTGTTCAGTAATTGTCTCATTAAAATTCTTATTTTATAAAAATTCAAATACGTAAAAATATTAAACGAAAAAAAAAAAAGAGTATACTTAGTTTTAAGTATTAAAATAAGAATTTCGCTGCTTGTATAGAAACAGAGATGCCAGAATTAATACAAATGTTGCCACGGACATCTGTTTCGTCCGTCTTCCTTTTTTTTTTTTTTTTTTTTTTTTTTTTTTTTTTTTTTTTTTATATTTTTTTTTTT
>NC_036244.1:20774832-20785685 GCF_002742605.1 Olea europaea var. sylvestris | reverse complement strand
TTAAAAAAAAAATAAATAAATAAATAAAATATATATATATATATATAGTAATGACCTGAACAGAAGCTTAAAGTTATAATGTTTCAAAACCCTTGAAACCCTAGTTTGGGAACGTTCTATCAATCTCTAGCAAACACCAACTCCAATGGACGGCCACGAGCAGCTTGGCAGAGAAGATCCCATTAACAAACGGGACAACGTCTCCATTGATTCATGTACGACTCAAGATGACCAACATCTACGCACACACGACAGGCAACTAGCTACCCTGACGCAGGAAATTAATTGTGCAAATAATTTGCTAATTGTTATAAATTAGGGAGAAATGCGAAGAAAATAGAGAAATCAATAGACTTATATATATATATTTCATTCATATATTTATAGAGAATAATTATGACTCCAAATGTACTGTGAATCTGTGATTATTTACTAATTTGTATTTAATTTATAATAGAATGCCTGTTTTGATTTCTCTGTACTTTCATCATTCGATCAAACTACATGTAGATCCCATTACTCTGTGCTTCAAACTCTAGCACATATGCAACTACAATACGAAACTTCAATCATCATTTGAAAAAGCTATGGACACATCTGCTACAGTTCAACTTCATATTGTTACATAGTCAATAACATCTTTGTGGAAGACGTTAACAGTTACAAATCAACAAGTAGACATTTGAGACGGGTCAGACAAGAGCGCAGTAAGACAGATTCACCTCAAGCTGGCAAGCTTTAGGCGCGGTAAGTGTTCAATGGTGATAAGCAGGTTGTATTGTCCCTCAGCTATCAACTTTCATTTAAAATGAATGAATTAGTAGTTAACTGTGCCACTGGATACTATACACACAGGACTACCAGCTCCCAATTTGCTATCTCTAGAAGCAATGTCATAGCATAGGTCACTCATTCTTCACGATACTTCTTTAAGTGCTAGATTTAGCTCCTGCGCAGACTTGGCAATTGAACCCCCTCTTCTGAAAAACACAACCCTGGCAGATATCAAATCAATGCAACTTGTCCCAAATGAAAGCAGTAAATGATGAGAATCACACACACCTGGAAAGGAGGGGCAAGCAACGCTTGACTTTCTCAAGTTCCACAAAGCACATGTTGCAACGTTCCAGCCTTTGGACGAGGGCAAATAGAATTCAGGGCAAAACATAAAATCAACTGAGTAGTATAGCTAGGGAAATATAAATCAAACCTTTGCTCTGCCTCAATATCCACTCCAACAGACGATTGAGCAGACAATGAAGAATAGATCACCGAGCCAAATACTCTGACCAGTTTAATCAGCATCTCCAATGAAATATCTTTATGCCTAATGATGAACAGTCCATTAGAATTGACATGAAAGGCACCAGCTAGCATTATTTTTTCAATAATTGCAAAAAAGAGAACTGGCCAACCTAGATTCACTAGGGTATAATATTGTGTTAATAACCCAACCTAACTTTAAAAAAAAATATATATATATATATATATATATGCTAATAAGGAAGCTAAATGATTTTGAAGAGAAAAGGGGTCACTACTTACTAGTGAAAATATGAGTATAACCCTATAACCCTGAACTAATAAACTATGGAAGATGCCATGTCTAGGAAAGTAAAAAACTTAACACCTTCCAAAATATTTCTTTCCAGGAAACTACTGATAATCTTCTTATCAGAAATATAGACGCGTGGCCCCATCTTGCAAATTTTGTCCGCATTTGGCAATCTGATAACAGGTTTAATAAGGCAAAATGGATAGGTATATAAATAAAATATTTAAGATAGGAATCAAACTAGAGCTTCTAGTTCACTAGAAATAATAATATCCATGATAGAATATCTCAATCTCATTGAACAATGATTTAGCTTTGCCAGGAAACCAGCTGGTCGAGCTAGTTATCACCTGAGCTACATATAGCCTCTAAACAGCATTCAATGGATGGAAATGTAAGTGATAAAGAATCTTGCAAGAGTTTCGTTTACCTATCCATGTCACTATCAAGTAGTCCTGAGAGTAATGGCAAAAGACAGGTGCAAATATCTAATGTGACAATATCAGTTTTTTCTCCTAGAAGGCACATTACATCAGCAAGCACCTGCATTCGGAAGAACAATATGAAGAACGTGAGTGTTCATTTGCATTGAAAACGCGATATTTAAATTACATTTGTACTGCTACTGGCGAAATAGAGGAGAAAAATGAACAATTTTTTCTTCCCCACATACAGAAACAGAAATACAACACATACACAATGATCAGCCATTTTCTCCATAGCACTAAGGGCCCCCTTGATATCATAACGTTGCCAATAGTTGTGGACTGCCTGGCAAAGAGACGAAATTTGATTAAACGGTCCTATAGCTAAATTCCAACCACATTCTTTGTAAGACAAGAAATCAGTTTCCTCAAGACAAGAAACCATTTTCCAAAAAATAATAATCAAAAGATTAATAGGGAGAATTTCTTCAAACATCTTACGCTTTATGGATATAATTTACAATTCGAGAATGAAAAAGTATCCAGGAAACAAAACATAAGACTGATTCCCTCCTTTACTATTAGATGCATTTAAACTTCCAGCAATATTTGTTGTATTGATCCTCAATCACATGTGGTAGTTCATTCGATTGGGAACATCCAGATCTTCTATCATAACATGCAACATCATATTTAAGAAAATGGTATCAGCTAAATGTCCCCCACTGTAATCCTGCCCTCTCAACCACCATAATGAACAAAAAGTAGTATAGGGAACCCCATGACATTACACAACAGTAATGAATCACCTATACTATTACACTAGTTAGAGAAATGTTTCCTATCACAACAAAAAACATTAGCTTCTCAGCAGCAACTCAGAAGCAAAATTGAACATGAGAAAGCTGCATGCATTATCAGCAGCAATGAGCATCTGAATAATACTTTTTCCAAAGCAAATTAACTTCCACAAGAATATTAAGACTTCTAATTCAGATACAAGCCTATAACTCTACAACAGAAACAAAACGTGAGGGGGAATTTCTTCAAGAGTTAATTTGATTCTATTTGCTAAAAACATGCTCCAAACCAATTATTTTCTTCACCATGGCCTTCAATCCAAACATTTAGATAATGAAGTTCACTTTTCAAGGATAACAGACAGCATAATGTATGACTTGGATAGGGGAGGATATGATCCAGTTTGCTTCGAGATTCTCTTTTTCTTTTCTTTTTTTACTTTTTTTTTTTCAAATTTAAATCATGTCATACAAAAAATACTTACTATTTTGGAGAACCAGATGGTTCTCAATAGCAGAACTGGATCTTTCATCAGCCATCCTAGCACTTCATTCCTTCTCAGATGATGTTTTACATTCGTGTTGCAGGTTAGAATGTAGTTATATTTGCTGAAAAATGCCAACATTGTAGGTGGTTTCTTTTATATGCTAGGGTCGCTCCTTTCTACCAGAAACGTGTCGAATCATTCTCTTTCGATTTGCCACTTGTAATTGAATATTCAGTTTGTCTTTCTAAATTTTTAACTAACCCAAAGAGTAAAATGAGAGTTCATTTCTCCTCTTGCAGAGTGCCAGGAAATTATCTTTAGCTTGAGTTTAATAATTTACTAAAAAAGGCCTTGATCTTCATAGATGCTACTATTTTGGCCATAAAAGTAACTTGTTGGACTGAGGATAAATCCCAAGATCCTAGTCTCAAGCATCCTATAGGAGTGTTCACTCTAGGGATCTTTCTGAATGAATCAGGTAGATTCTCCATTTCAAAAGTGAGTAGAGGTACAGCGGCATGCGAATCTAAGAACAAGGACTTGACGTAATAACTATAAGAGGTACCTGCAATTTGGCCAAACGAGACTGCATTGAGCCAACAAATTGTCCATGCTGTTCCATCAAGTCAGCAATAGCATCCTCCTCACTAGTGGACACTGATTCATTTTCGCCAGTTGACGGATAGCCTCTCTGTCATGGTAGATATGAAGATAAACATACAAGTAATACATAATATAAATAGTAAGGTAGAAAGTGCTAATACCTACTTCTAAATTATATTACACGAGCTAGAATTTAAACACTGACAAATTACGAAATATCATTACGGTGACTCGAAATGGCCTTGACAAACTTTTAAATCAATTATCAGAGAACAAAAGGGTCAACATACATGGCAATTGCACGTTTGAACATAAAGTCAGCTTACTCATCTTATACTCATATAAATGCATATCTTCCTAAAAATTATGATATTATCTAAATTTTGTATTGAAATAGCTGTATAATTGGGGTTAAAAGCATAAACTAATGATAATAAAAAAAAAAATGGACAACAACAAAAGCAACATGTAAAATTGCATTCATTAAATAATGTAGTTAATTAACTCAAAAATTAAAGCAAAATTACCAATGAGCTCCCAACTAAAATTCAAGCAATAATGATCCATCTTGTCAGGAAGGTGAAAAACTAAAGCACCAAGCCACAAAAGGACTAAGTAAATTCTCTAACACCTTTCCACAACTACTACCGATAGTATTCATCTGCTTATGCCCAGTCCCATTCCTTTTTCTTTTTTCCTGATAAATTTCTTGTCTCCATCCTCTCCCGCAGATTTTACACATTAGAAATGCAACAACCCCAAAACATGTTGCAGCTGAGCATGTGGTCATGTCCCTTGAATGAACTACTCATTACGTTACCAATCCCCCTTAGAGACGCTATTGCGAAAATAGAAGAGCGTGACAAACTCAGAATAAAATGTTACAAAGTAAGTTGTAGTGTACTTACAGAAGGTAAGTTTCGAGAGAGAGTGCTTGAAGCGAGAACTGCATGATTAGATATTCTGTCTTTCTTCTCCCAATTTGCAGCAAGTCGTGTTCTACCTAAATTTGGTTCAGAACATAATTCCGTATTCATTAATTATAAAGAAAAGGGTCGTTATTTGCTTGCCAAAGCATCCATTGGAAAGGTAGTTATACCTCCTTTTCTACTTTCCATGAGAGGGGTATCCCCATGCATGTTGTTCCCACAAAATTCATCTGCAACCAAGAAGAAAATTGATTGCCAAAACAAGTAAAGCAAACAATTTATATCCAAAGATATGTAGGCAGACTAAATATTAAAAAACTCAACGAGTATCAGTTAATAATACAGCGAGTACAGGTAACAAAGAAAATGACAACCAGTTGGACATAATTGACATTAGTATTAGTGACCAAATCCAAAAACTCATTGATTCCAACCAAAAAATCCACGAGCTTCGACTTGCGCCAAATAAGGCCCCATTGTACGTGTAATGGTCCATAATACAACCAATTTTACAATGAACCTTGACGAGGCGTTACGTGACAGCATCAACCGCTGCATTTGACAAGATGTAGCACATATTCATAAAGCGACTGGAAGTCAAGGCAGGATAAGACAAGATGTAGCACATATTCATAGAGTAGATCACACAAGGTGAAGGATATGCTGAAAAGAAATACGTAAAACTTTCACCCTGGCATATGGCAAGAGCGTCAACCGCTGCATTTGTTTCAACGTTTCCAGAAAGCATACGCTTATCATCCTTGGCATTTCTCTCAGCAGCAGGAACCCCAATAACTGAGCCTCTAGCTTCAGTAAAAGTACTCCTATTTGGAACCTCATTAGAAATTATAAACGTCGGGGCATCACTTTCAGTTAACGAAGAAATAGTAGACCTCTCCAAGTCATCTCTGGCAGATGAAAATTTTCGAACATCAGATGTCTTTGACTGCATGGATAGTGGCAGCGTTCTTAGTGGAGCTGCTTCTTTACTTTGTTCAGCAGCCTGCTCTGTTCTCGGATTATTTCTGGGCACAAGCACAGGTATAACCTCTGATCTGTTGAATACTGAAATATTGGCTGTTGACTGGACCTTTACAGAGTGCCTCTTGGGGGCTGTCACATTAGTAACTGCCATTGAATTGATTTGAGTGGTTCTTGGAACAACACTAAGATTTCCCCTCTGTGGAGTTGCAGCTGTACTTACAGCAGCTTCATGCAGAACATACAACATCAATATATCTTCTCGGCACAGAAAGGAAAATGGACAGACAAAATGACAGAAATCCCAGATCAAGCTGTTAAAGAAGTCTAAAAAAGAATAATCTGAAAAAAGGTTACTAAACTAACCACAAATCAAATGAGATACATTGAATTGTAGCTTACGTGCAAGAGATTTAGAGTCCCCATTCAGATCTGAATTCTGTGAGACAGAAAGCCTTGCAAGAGGTCTAGTTTCCTTCGCAGAATCAGAATTTTGTGAAATGGAAAGCCTGCCTAAATTGCCCTTAATAGTGTCCTCAGTTAGTATGGTTGACCCACCAGAATTAGATTTAGGCTCTGAGTTGCTGTTCAATCGAGCAGCGCTACCAATTTCATATGGTTCAATACGCTGCCAAAATCACATGGTTGCAAAATAATCATCAATTCAAATATCAAATAAGAAGAAGATTAAGAGCAGTGGACATTCTGAAAAAAATAAATAAAAAATAAAAAAATCATACCGATATGTCTACAACCCATACTCCAACACAACTTTGGTTATACGAACATCCAAGAAGCTTCCCTTCGTGAACATTGAGATCTGATAATCTGGACCACCCCACATCTACAGTATCATGACATCTAATTGGTTCCCATGAAAAGACCTACGACAACAAAAATTAGTAGAGAAAAAGTGAGACAAACAACAGTACTTCAATCTATTATTTTCTAATAAACATAAAGCATGCAAAAGCATACTTTCAAGTTCTCATGCAAGCCACAAAGAAGGGTTCTTCCATCAGGATTAAAGGTCATACAACGCACTCCTGTGAACTGATTTGAAACAAGTAATCACTAGTTATTTCAAATTCATCAGATAATTAAAAAGGTTAGTTTTATACTTTGAACGCAACAGCAAA
This sequence comes from Olea europaea var. sylvestris, assembly GCF_002742605.1. Taxonomy (NCBI): domain Eukaryota; kingdom Viridiplantae; phylum Streptophyta; class Magnoliopsida; order Lamiales; family Oleaceae; genus Olea; species Olea europaea. The sequence goes on along the minus strand of NC_036244.1, from coordinate 20,778,765 downwards.
GATTTTGGCCCATAATAAGCTGTAAAAAGCAAAGATTAGGAAAAGATATCAATGACATCATAGAAAAGATACCTCAGGCCCAGCTGAACCTATTAGTTCAAAAGTTTCAAGATCCCAGAACTTAACAGTCCTGTCAGCTGAACCTGCCAAAAGAAAGGTCATTAAATATTTATTAGGCGATGATCAGCAAAGGCAAACTCGACTAGATCTAATGGAATATGTGCGTGTGAGTGTGTACATATACATTTACATATGGGTGAAAGTTGATTTTCTATAGCTTCGAAGGAGAAAAAAGGACAGTTGATTCTCAAACACTGTAATATAGGTTCAGGAGTGAGTTTAAATAACGAAGACTTCCAGTTTCCGCCAGTCAGAAAGTAAACATATCAGATTTCTAAGCGAGTTTAAAAAACGAAGACCTCAAGTTTCTTCCAGTCACAAAGTAACCATCTCAGATTTCTATGCGTTTTAAGCCTCAACCAGACATTGAGCGGATAACGAGTGGATATCACAAACTAAGATCGTGATAAGCAGCAACCATATTAAGGGTGATAAAAATTAAATTATTGTACGTAATTTGCAAGCTATTGCGTCAGCTTGAGGGTTTACCCAGTGCGCACTTGAAGGGTAGTGGCTGAGGATTCCCCCGTCAATAAAAAAAAAAAAAAAAAATTATTGTAGCAGACTTCAAGAACAGCGTGATTATGGTTATGAAAATGAATGAAAATCAATGTGACTTCATGAGGGACATAAATGTACAAGGAAGCAGAAGTTTGTATGAAAATATGATGTAGCTTTGAAATCAAATAACAAAAAACTTATTCTCCATATTTCCTCCCTTCACAGTTATGATAGAACCTTTCAAAAGCTAAAAGCGGTGAGCCTCATTTTTTTAATTCGTAGTATCTTTATGTTTAGCATCTTGTTTAGGTTATCCAAGTTTACTTGAAACACATGAAGTCAAAAATGCTTTATTGACAGTCTTCTGAAACTCAAAAGCTCTCAAGATATGTAAAATACTCCCCAGCACATAATAATAAACAGGTCTAGGAACATTTTACAGCCTCCTAGAGCTATTTTGGCACTATTTATTGGAATCAAGAAACCTATGGGTTTGAAGGACTCTAGGCAGTAGGCATTAATGCCTTCTCACTTCTTATTCTATCTTCTTCCTATAATATTTTTCATCTTCCACAGTAAGATAAAAATTCAACAAACAGTATCGCACACTGAAAATCCTATTCAGAAAAGCTACTCAAGTCTTATAAAAGGCACAGACCCTGAATCTCAGTTTAAATTACAGATAATTGATAAGTTCTAAAGAATCAAAAAAGGAAAACTTCCAGAGAAATTTCAGAAATGCAATGGTTTACGTATAAAATTGACAAACTATTTCACTGCCTTCAAAATAATGGTTTAAACTTAAACACATGAAGAATGGAGCATAAATATTTCAATATAATCTATACTGATACTAATTGTTTGTAAGAAAAATAAAAAATACAATTGGTTTTAATTTATATTCCTTTAATTTAAAATTACCCTTCCGTCTAGTCTTTGCATCTTCTTAAATGTTTATGCTGTTTTGATGTTATGTGGCACAACTTTGTCAAAACATTATCAGTAATACTACTGTTCAGGGCCTTCAACAAGCCCACCATTGTGATTTATCAAATTTTTAAGTTGCTCTACAACCAGAATTATGACATGTACAGTTTCTGAAGTAGCAAATCAAAAGAGTTGTCAGACAGCATTCTATTGAGAACATTAGTTTGGCAGATCTATCAATTCAATGGCTATAGTTTGCCAACCTGTTGCCAGCAAAAATTCATGGGGATGGAAATCAATGCATTGAACCTGGCCCTCATGACTTTTGAACTCATGCAACAGCTTGCCCGCTGTTAAATCCCACAGCTGTACACAAGAATTAATAAGGGCTGAAATCATAAAAAGGCTTTGCACCAGAATTGAAGAAAAGGGGATATAAACAATAAAGTTAAGAGCGCCAATAGATAATTTACATAGACTTATATTAGTATCCTAGCAAAAACATGGCATTTGACCATGTGATAATGACTTCCATGAGGAAAAGAAAGTACAAAAAATACACCAAGATGTATCGCAGTTGAATGTTTCAAGTTCCCCTCTCTCTCCTAGATAAATCACAGGCACAATAATGGGAAACCAAAAGGAAAAAGAACACCAAGAAATTGAAAGATCTAACCTTCACAGTGTTGTCCTCTCCACCAGACACCACCCAGCGGCCATCAGGTGTAAACCTGATGGCATTAACACCTCGTGTATGACCCTTGTATGTATGTAAACACCCTTTTCTTCGAATATCCCATATTTTTAGATTTGTATCCAAAGATCCAGATGCAAGGAACTCCCCAAAGGGATGGAAGTCCAACGATATACAATTGGAGCGATGACCAGTGAGAGTGCGAATAACTATCAATCACACAAAAAGCAAAGTCAAACATAAAGTGATTTTCTTGTGTTTGAAAGGAATGTTAAAATACAACTCATCGTGCATAAATAAATGGGTTACAGAATGCATACTCTTAGCCTCCTCTAAATCCCAAAGCTTAATTGTACCACTTGCAGCTCCAGCAGCTACCAACACCTCCGAAGAATCAAAGCTTACGGAATCAACTCCACTCGAATGCCCGGACAAACTCTAGCCAGTGAGCCAAGGGTACAATAAACAATGAGAAAAGATAAGGGGATAGGTGTCATTCTTAATAATGCTTCTACAAATATCGTGATGGCCAGAAAAGGGGAAAAATAGTTGAATTTTATGAAACAAGAAACTATCAGATACGGCAATCCATAGTTTCATAATGAAACAAGGAGTGGTTCTCTTAAGCTATAAAAAGGTGATGCAGGTATAATAAATAGATTAAGGATCATCCACAGGTTAAGTTATCATACTGCCTGCAAATGGTCATAGTTCGAGTCTTTTAGCTAGGGGTTGTGAAGGGGAAGGCAGTTTGTAAAACCCAAAAAAAGTACAGTATAACATAAGAAGGTTGAAAAAAGGTATAAGAAAACATCAAGGCCCCAAAAAAGAAAATGCAAAGTGAGTATTGAACTCACCTGTATGGCATTGGGCTTTCCAATGGCCCAAAGGTTGACCTTATGATCTTCTCCTCCAGTCACAAGAACCCTTGATGATTTCCTCCCAATCTTTAAGCAGTTCACACTTGAAGAATGAGCAACAAATTCCTCTGAATATACCATTAAGGGTACCAAACTAACACTTAAGCTATACCTTTAATTGTCATCTCTCATTGTGACATATGCAATGTTAACACAGCCGAGGCCAGATAAACCAGAAGCTGCACATATTTCCGTTGTTTCTCAGTGATTCAGAGATTGTGATGATCTTATTAAAGGGCAACCTAGCTAATTTTAAAAATGGTTTGACTTCAAAAAATTTTCGTTCATCTACTCAAAATCTTGCAGCCATTCCAGTTTGATTTATTCATATTTGTAAACTGTTTCATTCACTGGCTTCCCGTTAGCCATTTGCCAATATCAATTCTTAGTTATCCCCAATCTTCTATGCAGTTAATTTCAAATGCCTAATCACTAAAGCATCCAAAAAAAAAAAAAGAAGAAGAAGAGGGAAAGGAAACTCCAATAGAATAGAAAAATAAATATCCACTTTGGTATTTACTCATTCCATACAATTAATTCCTAAACACAACTCTTCGACTTAAGCACACTATCAAGAGAAGTCTTTGGTAATTTTATAATAGACGTAGTAGCATCAATAATAATAAATTTAATAATTGGAAACAAAATAATGTAATAGAGCACACAAGTTTCTTTCCTCTAGATCCATTCAAATTCACCGCAGTTTCCTTTTCTCGATTTGAATTTAGAATTCGAAAAAAATTAATTAGAAAGTTAGAATGAAGTAAAAAA
>NC_036244.1:20742509-20759321 GCF_002742605.1 Olea europaea var. sylvestris | reverse complement strand
AACGAAGAAATAGTAGACCTCTCCAAGTCATCTCTGACAGATGAAAATTTTCGATCATCAGATGTTTTTGACTGCATAGACAGTGGCAGTGTTCTTAGTGGAGCTCCTCCTTTTCTTTGTTCAGCAGCCTGCTCCATTCTCGGATTATTTCTAGGCACAAGCACAGGTATAACTTCTGATCTATTGAATACTGAAATATTGGGTGTTGACTGGACCTTCACAGGATGCCTCTTGGGGGCTGTCACATTGGAAACTGCCATTGAATTGACTTGAGTAGTTCTTGGAACAACACTGAGATTTCCCCTCTGTGGAGTTGCAGCTGTACTTACAGCAGCTTCATGCAGAACATACAACATCAATATATCTTCTCGGCACAGAAAGGAAAATGGACAGACAAAATGACAGAAATCCCAGATCAAGCTGTTAAAGAAGTCTAAAAAAGAATAATCTGAAAAAAGGTTACTAAACTAACCACAAATCAAATGAGATACATTGAATTGTAGCTTACGTGCAAGAGATTTAGAGTCCCCATTCAGATCTGAATTCTGTGAGACAGAAAGCCTTGCAAGAGGTCTAGTTTCCTTCGCAGAATCAGAATTTTGTGAAATGGAAAGCCTGCCTAAATTGCCCTTAATAGTGTCCTCAGTTAGTATGGTTGACCCACCAGAATTAGATTTAGGCTCTGAGTTGCTGTTCAATCGAGCAGCGCTACCAATTTCATATGGTTCAATACGCTGCCAAAATCACATGGTTGCAAAATAATCATCAATTCAAATATCAAATAAGAAGAAGATTAAGAGCAGTGGACATTCTGAAAAAAATAAATAAAAAATAAAAAAATCATACCGATATGTCTACAACCCATACTCCAACACAACTTTGGTTATACGAACATCCAAGAAGCTTCCCTTCATGAACATTCAGATCTGATAATCTAGACCACCCCACATCTACAGTATCATGACATCTAATTGGTTCCCATGAAAAGACCTACGACAACAAAAATTAGTAGAGAAAAAGTGAGACAAACAACAGTACTTCAATCTATTATTTTCTAATAAACATAAAGCATGCAAAAGCATACTTTCAAGTTCTCATGCAAGCCACAAAGAAGGGTTCTTCCATCAGGATTAAAGGTCATACAACGCACTCCTGTGAACTGATTTGAAACAAGTAATCACTAGTTATTTCAAATTCATCAGATAATTAAAAAGGTTAGTTTTATACTTTGAACGCAACAGCAAAGATTTTGGCCCATAATAAGCTGTAAAAAGCAAAGATTAGGAAAAGATATCAATGACATCATAGAAAAGATACCTCAGGCCCAGCTGAACCTATTAGTTCAAAAGTTTCAAGATCCCAGAACTTAACAGTCCTGTCAGCTGAACCTGCCAAAAGAAAGGTCATTAAATATTTATTAGGCGATGATCAGCAAAGGCAACCTCGACTAGATCTAATGGAATATGTGCGTGTGAGTGTGTACATATACATTTACATATGGGTGAAAGTTGATTTTCTATAGCTTCGAAGGAGAAAAAAGGACAGTTGATTCTCAAACACTGTAATATAGGTTCAGGAGTGAGTTTAAATAACGAAGACTTCCAGTTTCCGCCAGTCAGAAAGTAAACATATCAGATTTCTAAGCGAGTTTAAAAAACGAAGACCTCAAGTTTCTTCCAGTCACAAAGTAACCATCTCAGATTTCTATGCGTTTTAAGCCTCAACCAGACATTGAGCGGATAACGAGTGGATATCACAAACTAAGATCGTGATAAGCAGCAACCATATTAAGGGTGATAAAAATTAAATTATTGTACGTAATTTGCAAGCTATTGCGTCAGCTTGAGGGTTTACCCAGTGCGCACTTGAAGGGTAGTGGCTGAGGATTCCCCCGTCAATAAAAAAAAAAAAAAAAAAAAATTATTGTAGCAGACTTCAAGAACAGCGTGATTATGGTTATGAAAATGAATGAAAATCAATGTGACTTCATGAGGGACATAAATGTACAAGGAAGCAGAAGTTTGTATGAAAATATGATGTAGCTTTGAAATCAAATAACAAAAAACTTATTCTCCATATTTCCTCCCTTCACAGTTATGTTAGAACCTTTCAAAAGCTAAAAGGTGAGCCTCATTTTTTTAATTCGTAGTATCTTTATGTTTAGCATCTTGTTTAGGTTATCCAAGTTTACTTGAAACACATGAAGTCAAAAATGCTTTATTGACAGTCTTCTGAAACTCAAAAGCTCTCAAGATATGTAAAATACTCCCCAGCACATAATAATAAACAGGTCTAGGAACATTTTACAGCCTCCTAGAGCTATTTTGGCACTATTTATTGGAATCAAGAAACCTATGGGTTTGAAGGACTCTAGGCAGTAGGCATTAATGCCTTCTCACTTCTTATTCTATCTTCTTCCTATAATATTTTTCATCTTCCACAGTAAGATAAAAATTCAACAAACAGTATCGCACACTGAAAATCCTATTCAGAAAAGCTACTCAAGTCTTATAAAAGGCACAGACCCTGAATCTCAGTTTAAATTACAGATAATTGATAAGTTCTAAAGAATCAAAAAAGGAAAACTTCCAGAGAAATTTCAGAAATGCAATGGTTTACGTATAAAATTGACAAACTATTTCACTGCCTTCAAAATAATGGTTTAAACTTAAACACATGAAGAATGGAGCATAAATATTTCAATATAATCTATACTGATACTAATTGTTTGTAAGAAAAATAAAAAATACAATTGGTTTTAATTTATATTCCTTTAATTTAAAATTACCCTTCCGTCTAGTCTTTGCATCTTCTTAAATGTTTATGCTGTTTTGATGGTATGTGGCACAACTTTGTCAAAACATTATCAGTAATACTACTGTTCAGGGACTTCAACAAGCCCACCATTGTGATTTATCAAATTTTTAAGTTGCTCTACAACCAGAATTATGACATGTACAGTTTCTGAAGTAGCAAATCAAAAGAGTTGTCAGACAGCATTCTATTGAGAACATTAGTTTGGCAGATCTATCAATTCAATGGCTATAGTTTGCCAACCTGTTGCCAGCAAAAATTCATGGGGATGGAAATCAATGCATTGAACCTGGCCCTCATGACTTTTGAACTCATGCAACAGCTTGCCCGCTGTTAAATCCCACAGCTGTACACAAGAATTAATAAGGGCTGAAATCATAAAAAGGCTTTGCACCAGAATTGAAGAAAAGGGGATATAAACAATAAAGTTAAGAGCGCCAATAGATAATTTACATAGACTTATATTAGTATCCTAGCAAAAACATGGCATTTGACCATGTGATAATGACTTCCATGAGGAAAAGAAAGTACAAAAAATACACCAAGATGTATCGCAGTTGAATGTTTCAAGTTCCCCTCTCTCTCCTAGATAAATCACAGGCACAATAATGGGAAACCAAAAGGAAAAAGAACACCAAGAAATTGAAAGATCTAACCTTCACAGTGTTGTCCTCTCCACCAGACACCACCCAGCGGCCATCAGGTGTAAACCTGATGGCATTAACACCTCGTGTATGACCCTTGTATGTATGTAAACACCCTTTTCTTCGAATATCCCATATTTTTAGATTTGTATCCAAAGATCCAGATGCAAGGAACTCCCCAAAGGGATGGAAGTCCAACGATATACAATTGGAGCGATGACCAGTGAGAGTGCGAATAACTATCAATCACACAAAAAGCAAAGTCAAACATAAAGTGATTTTCTTGTGTTTGAAAGGAATGTTAAAATACAACTCATCGTGCATAAATAAATGGGTTACAGAATGCATACTCTTAGCCTCCTCTAAATCCCAAAGCTTAATTGTACCACTTGCAGCTCCAGCAGCTACCAACACCTCCGAAGAATCAAAGCTTACGGAATCAACTCCACTCGAATGCCCGGACAAACTCTAGCCAGTGAGCCAAGGGTACAATAAACAATGAGAAAAGATAAGGGGATAGGTGTCATTCTTAATAATGCTTCTACAAATATCGTGATGGCCAGAAAAGGGGAAAAATAGTTGAATTTTATGAAACAAGAAACTATCAGATACGGCAATCCATAGTTTCATAATGAAACAAGGAGTGGTTCTCTTAAGCTATAAAAAGGTGATGCAGGTATAATAAATAGATTAAGGATCATCCACAGGTTAAGTTATCATATTGCCTGCAAATGGTCATAGTTCGAGTCTTTTAGCTAGGGGTTGTGAAGGGGAAGGCAGTTTGTAAAACCCAAAAAAAGTACAGTATAACATAAGAAGGTTGAAAAAAGGTATAAGAAAACATCAAGGCCCCAAAAAAGAAAATGCAAAGTGAGTATTGAACTCACCTGTATGGCATTGGGCTTTCCAATGGCCCAAAGGTTGACCTTATGATCTTCTCCTCCAGTCACAAGAACCCTTGATGATTTCCTCCCAATCTTTAAGCAGTTCACACTTGAAGAATGAGCAACAAATTCCTCTGAATATACCATTAAGGGTACCAAACTAACACTTAAGCTATACCTTTAATTGTCATCTCTCATTGTGACATATGCAATGTTAACACAGCCGAGGCCAGATAAACCAGAAGCTGCACATATTTCCGTTGTTTCTCAGTGATTCAGAGATTGTGATGATCTTATTAAAGGGCAACCTAGCTAATTTTAAAAATGGTTTGACTTCAAAAAATTTTCGTTCATCTACTCAAAATCTTGCAGCCATTCCAGTTTGATTTATTCATATTTGTAAACTGTTTCATTCACTGGCTTCCCGTTAGCCATTTGCCAATATCAATTCTTAGTTATCCCCAATCTTCTATGCAGTTAATTTCAAATGCCTAATCACTAAAGCATCCAAAAAAAAAAAAAGAAGAAGAAGAGGGAAAGGAAACTCCAATAGAATAGAAAAATAAATATCCACTTTGGTATTTACTCATTCCATACAATTAATTCCTAAACACAACTCTTCGACTTAAGCACACTATCAAGAGAAGTCTTTGGTAATTTTATAATAGACGTAGTAGCATCAATAATAATAAATTTAATAATTGGAAACAAAATAATGTAATAGAGCACACAAGTTTCTTTCCTCTAGATCCATTCAAATTCACCGCAGTTTCCTTTTCTCGATTTGAATTTAGAATTCGAAAAAAATTAATTAGAAAGTTAGAATGAAGTAAAAAAGGATACGTAGCTTATAAGCACGTTTGGTGGTGGTCGTCATTTGCAAGTCTAAACAATCCGGGGTGGGGGGGCGGGGGGAATACGAGACGGCAGAAAACCCCTAGCACAAACTCCAGCTCTGCAGAAATGGGGACGACGCCGTAATACTGTGTTGGCTCATTTCAGATCTCAAAAATGCACTTGCCCGCACTTGCATCGATTTGAAATCTTACACTTTTGCTCTGCGTTCACGCCATATCACGAAAGTACTAATTTACTGTGAAGAAATGAGCCCAATCAGTCCGAGAAATCTTTGAATCTCTTTCAGTTTTCTTTAATTTTTACTCGAGGAAACGGAAAATATGAAGTTGTAAGAGTGGCTTGAGAAGCAAAAAGTATGAATTTGTGAAAGATATTAAAAATCAAAAAAGCACAGAGATAAAGAGGTGGGAGGAGGGTGGGAGAAGAAGAGAAATTGTTTTCAAGATCCCTGCTTCATAATCACAGAAGACAACAATAATAGTTATGTCATATCTTAAAACTTCAAAAAAAAAAAAAGTTCATTTGAAAAACAATCATAATTATTTATTAGAATTTCCATTTAATGCTACATTTTGATTTTTTCTTAGGTAATAAAATTACTGCACTAAGTCACTCGCCTACGGAGTTAGAAGTAGCAACACCGTCTCTTAAGTCTAATGCAATCCTAGATGCAACTGCCTTAGGTAATTAATACAAAATATTTATAACTTCCAGTGTTATTGTGTAAAACGTTCATATCTTTTATTTTTTGACACTTTTATTCCTATTTTCTCCTTTTATTGCAAAAATCATCATTTCATCAAATTTTTCGTGTAAAATAACAAATATACCCCTTATTTAAATAAAACCACAAAAAAAAAAAAATTAAAGAATAGATTGCAATCACATTCCCAAACTTTTTCAAAAAGCGCAAATGGATCCAAATAAATTATTAAAATGGTAATTAGTATAAAACGTCCATACCTTTCATTATTATTGTACAAATATCCCTACCTTTCATTTTTTGACATTTTTAATCTTATTTTTATATTTTATTGCAAAACTCATTATTTTCATCCATTTTTTCAATTAAAAGCTATAAAATAATAAATATACATTCCTCTTTAAATAAACAAAAATAAAGAAAAGAAAAATGACGAACAAATTGCAGCTATAGTCCCAAAATTTTAAAAAAAATAAAAATAAAATTCAAACAAAGAATTAAAAAAATAAAAAAAACTTTTTTAAAATTATTTATTTGGAATTCATTTATACTTTTTTGAAAATTTTGGAAATACAGTTGCAATTATTTTTATTTAAAGAAGAGTGTATATTTGTCATTTTACAACTTTTAATTGAGAAAATAGATGAAAATAACGATTTTCGCAATAAAATATTAAATAGGGATGAAAATGTCAAAAAATTAAAAAGTATAGACGTTTTGTGCTAATTACTCTTTTAATAATTTATTTGGACTCATTTACACTTTTTAAAAATGTTTGAGAGTATGATTGCACTTTATTCTTTAACTTTTCTCTTTATTTTTATTGTTTTATTTAAATAAGTGATATATTTGTCATTTTACATGAGAAATTTAATAAAAATGATGATTTCCATAATAAAGTATGAATGTAAGGATAAAAGTGTCAAAAAATAAAAGATATGGACGTTTTACACAATTGAAATGTAAGAACATTTTGTGCTAATTACCTCAACCACCGTCGTCTTGACTTATTAAGGGCCCGTTTGGGATGGTTTTTGAAAAGCCAAAAGGAGCTTTTGAGAGCCAAAAGCCGCTTTTGGACCGTTTGGCTATTTTTGTTTAAAGTGCTTTTGGAGGTTAGAAGAGCTTTTAGAGGAAGCTGGTTTTTTTTTGCTTCCTCCAAAAGCACTTCCGGAATGGGAAGTGATTTTAAATATTAATTTTCAAACAAAAATTAAAATAACTTTCTCCAAAAGCTCTTCTACAAGAAGCAAAAGCTAAAGTAAAAGTCGTGCCAAACGGGCCCTAAATCACAAGTCTACTAATTAAGGCTCTATTTGACTCACATTCTTTCCAAAAAAAAAATCATTTTTCAATAATGATTTAACGTCATTTCAACCACACATTCTTCTATAAAATAATATTATACGTGAATATAAAACTTTTTCTGTATTTTAACCACACATTTTTTATCAATACACTATTCAAAAGTATATTATTGTGAAAATAATGTGGTTCAAACAAGTTCTAAACAAATGATAATTGATGTAATATATCGTTACATTTCATTTTTTATGCAATACTCCCTTAGATCAATCAAACATTGTGGAATACAATCTTTTTGTCTTTTTTTCAATAAATTTTGTAAAATGATGCATTTATCTCCTCTTTAAATAGATTTTAAAAATTAATTGTAATAATCCCAAATATTTCAAAAATTACAACTAGTCCCAAATAAAATAATTAAACATTTGTTTTGGTCACATGAATTGACCACAAATATTTTCCTATCATTTTGTGTGAAATTGCAATTGTGACCTGAAATGTTGTATGATTATGAATTATGTGACTATAACTCTCAATCATAAAGTTATAACAATATAAAATGTCAAGTATGTATGTACAATTTAAAATGTGATTTAAGACACGAGTTTTTGGAAAATTGTCATTTCGTATGAAGATCGCCCTTATGTTGTGTGACTGTGGGCTATGAGTTCGGACGATTTTTATCTAAAATATTTCTAATATGTTATGCAACTGTGACATAATTACGTTATATAATTATGACTTGCAAAATTGCATATTAGTGACAATTTTAATTTAGCCTATGTTTGAGCTCAATTTGCAATTTTAATTTAGCCTATGTTTGAGCTCAATTTATTATATAAAAAAAACAAAAAAACAAAAAAAAAACTTATTTTTTCAAATCTCATTATCAATCACGCATTCTTTTATAAAATTAGTTTACACGTAATCTCATTTTAAAATCTATCTTTCTCCAAAAAAAAAAAAAAGGCTTAAATGGGGACTTAAAGAAGAAGCTATGAGTTAGCTACATTTTTATTCACTTCTTAGTTGCACTATTGTATTGCTGCATATCACTTCATAATAATTTTTACATTTATTTTATGTTAGTGTTTTATATAAAGAGAGTTTTAAATATAGGTAGGTTCGCTAATTATTTTAACTTGGAGTGCCCTTTTGGCGTGATGTGATCATTGTATTTTGAGAGACAAGTGCAGAAAATCATTAGGCACATGTGCAAAGCATAATCATCTTAAGGAAAAGAGTCTAATTCAGGTCTCAACAAGATAATTCTTTGGATTATTTTTTCCCAACATTTCTTGTAAATAAATTGTATTGATATTTTTTGCAAATAAAATTAAAATATAATTTATGGGCAACTTAACTAAAACAAATAGAAGTTAAGTGAGTACATCGAAACAAATTAAAGTTTGTTTACTAAAATGAAGTTTATATTAAATTTTTAATGACCAATAGTTTTTTATTTTATCGATTTTTTCTATTACACATTTGCAATCGTGCTATATATAAAAAGATTTTTACTAGATAGTTTGACAGATTGACAATTGGCACAATTTAAGATAAAAACAATTCTAAACGAGCCAATTCAGTGTTGCCATCTCATTATATATAAAAATGCATGTACATTTCATCTGTACAAAAGAGCTTGATTCTACACAGTTATTTGGTTGGAAATGGCAGTTGTTGACCCCCCAAAAATAGATCTCAACGTGGCTAATAGAAAGCAACTCCACGTATATTCCTCCTTGTACACTTGGCACAAACAGTCGATAGTTCATGGCCATTCTCGACGATGTGTTTGCAGTCACAAACATTCTGGCGATCAAGTTAGTCGATGATAATTGCACACAACTAAGTCCGATAGTGAGGACCGTCAAACTTTCTATATTATCTCAAGTGGGAAGAAAAATAGTAGTTACTTAAGTTGTGAAGTTACCTTACCTTACAAAGGTATTTATAGAGAATAAGGTGGAGGAAGAATCGTTGGATGGAAAACGCGTGGCTTCATTTGCTAGTCCGAAGTGTCTTTTCATAAAAGTCCATCTATCACTTCATCGGTGGGCGGGCATTTAATGTTCTTAGATTCGAATTGACACATTGGCATCTGTTGCAGAGATGTCACATCTATTATTCATAAGATTTTATTTTGGACAGATCCTTACCTAAAAGATCAGTATCTTATGTCGAAGCCTGGACTCTAACCAACAGGGTTATGTTATAGGAGTTGCGGCTCAAATTGTTCACACGATGTCGTTTGCTTCATACACAATGCTATCAACTTCGGATTCTACCTCACTTTATGCTGGTATATTGCTTAGGCATTTAGGCGCCTCAAAGTGTGGCCTATGTTGATGACCTGGTCAGTCGTTATAGGAGGTGTAATAGCAACGATGACTCAAAGTCCATTGCAATCTACATGTACATATCATTATGTGGTTCACATCATATGAGCATTAGCATTTACTACACAATACAGATTTGACTTTGCGTCTCATCTAAGTCGAAACCTAGGTAAAAGACAACCTATTTTGAACCAAAATTTTGATGATGGCCATTTCGAATTCAATCGACTGGCCATTATCTTCAATAGACACAACTCTCTGAGTAACCAAAAATCTCGCAATCCCACCTCTACTATACCTCTAAAACTAAGAACTTTACGTTGGGTAGTGCACTCAAAAAGTATAGTTGCCTAATCTTTCTAGTCCGAGTGTTCATCATTGATATTGAAAGATATGACAACCAATGCCGCTTCTCTTATTGAGATCAGCTTGAAACTGCAACGCAATTTTCAGGTGCCTGGTTCTGATGAACTCAATGTTGTAATATGAAATGTGTTTGGATATTTTCAAACTAAACAACTAGCACACAATTACTATGAGAAAGCCAAAACAAAACCAGATTTCACTTCTAAAAATTTGCCGTTAAACTTCTCATTAGGTACTTAATCAGTTTGCATATATATAGCAACACTATTGTTTAAGACTTCGAGTTTGCAATGAAAGGCTATAACAGTTTACATATGTGTAGTAGCGCTATTATGTTTGTACGCGCAAATGAAATGTTTAAGCGTTGTTTAGGATCATTCTTGTTGCTATCACGTAATGGAAGATTGTCTTAGAATGAAAGAGCTGTTACAATATTTCAAGAATTCAATAATGGAAAATATGAAGTTCTCTAGAAAATTCACAACAAATGAAACCTAGAGACTGTTAGTTCTGGTTACATAATAATTGCTTAAATCTAAAGTGTAGATCCAGGCATTCGGTGAGTTATCTCTTTTTTGGTGTGGATGGTATTATTCCTGAGCTGAAGTGATGCTTATTTGGATTTGGCTTACTTTTTAACTGATAAGTAACACTATCTCAGTTTAAAGAAAATATCAATGATGCTCTATTCTGAATAAGTTACTATTAAACAAAGATTATTATTATTATTATTATTATTTTTGTTCATAGCCACTTGATGGATTGCGAGGAAGCCAATTGCCAATTTCTGCAAGATCTTCAATACCTCCATGACAAGCTGCTACAAAACCTATTGCATACGTTCTCCATGCTTCTGGTAAACAAGTGGCACCCTGCATATTATGCTAGAAAGGGTTCTATTTAAAAGGTGATTGGTGTTCCTTTTTGCATGGACCAAATGCTATAAATAACAAAACTGTGGAGGTGCCAAGAACAATCGCAGCTGTTAAGCCTATGACTTTTAATTAGGATTTTGGTGAACTTGAAAATTTCACCAGAGCTAGAAACAAACTTGTTACGAGACACAACAAACCTATGGCATCAATAATGAGTTTTCTAACTACAGACCAAGTGGTTTTTCTGCTAACTATGGAAACACAGTTAGTGAATCCATAAATGTGCAACAGCTTGACATGTTTGAAGCATTTAGTGGCACGGACACTAAAAATGTAAAAGAAATCTCAAGGAGGCCATCCCCTGGTTTTTATGTTCTTGTGGAAGATAAGCTTGGATATTTTGATTGCTAAGTTGGAAAAATAAGTTGAATAGCTGACTTTGACATAAATTTTGAGTGGGATCCAGTTGTTTATTTTAGACGATCAAGATTGATTTGTGTTCTACTCCGTAAGAAGATTGAAATCATATATTTACTTTCCAAAAATCATGTTCGGGTGAATGAGAAATTAGAGCTCAAATTATGCCAATTGAAAGAGTTTATATGTTGAAGGGAAACTAATTAAGGTTTGTCCCATATAGAAAAATAATTAAGGCAAATACTACCTTATATAGGATTGCACTTTGAAAGGGTGTGATCGTGTGTAGTATAGAGACTATCTTCACGTACGCACGCATGTGGTGCAAATCATAGACCGAAATAGGCTTCAGACCTTGAACTTGTGTGCCCTAGCTACGCACACGAATGTCAGACTGAAAGGACCAAAATTGGCCCCTTAGAAGAGCCTACATTTTGTCAATTTTTTCTCCAACTGGCCAATTAACTTCAAACTTTGTTGAAACTCCAAGAGCTATAGTCATTATAATACAAGTTAATGGAATACTTATGGACAAATTTAACTCAACATTCATAGAGATTAAGTCTATATAGAACTCGTTTTCAATATTCCACACAAGAGAATCAATATATTCCGTATACTGTATAGCAACTTTCACAACTCTTCGTCTGGCCGAAAATTTTTCTTTCAGTTTTTTTGACATTGTTCGGATACTAAGTCAGTTTGCCAAAGTAGTTTCTGTAGTACTCGGACTCTTTTCATTGTATCCTAGGAAACAGATACTCAAGCTAAACCTCAAGCGTTTAGGATGAAGAAGTGAAACTGCTTTAAAAAAACTGAGTTTACACAGAGCTCGATTGAAAGTTCATTCGATTGTTTATTACTTCCTGCAATTTAAAATTACTTGTTCTGCTCTTACTGTTACTGATAACTTTATATAATCTGCTTTTACTAGTATTGATAAATATATATATAATCTGCTTTTACTGTTACGATATCTTACTATCGTGAACCATAGTTGAACTATATAATTTGCAGTATTGCGGGTAACATGCTATCCTAATGAAGATCGATATATAATATGATAGGTCACAAAGAGAAGAATGAATATGATATTGACCATTTTGTTGATTGCAGTTCATCCAATGATGGTGATCGTAATATTATTCATAGTCATCGTGGTTACAACACATGTGAGAGTTTTTGGGTAGGTCATTATGATCAGGATCAATGCAGAGTTTCGTCCGAGAGGGTTATAAAAGCGTCTGCTTAATCTAAAGTGGCAGTATGCTAGGGCTAATAGCCATGATGAGGTGAATGAAATAGACCTAAGACATCGTTTGTTAATATATATGAGGTCCAATGGTCCGAAGTCTATCATCAACAATGAATTTGCTCGAGATAAGTATGTTAAGGATCAAACCTACAGAGGTTTGTGTAGAGATAAACTTTTATGCTGAAATGAAAGTTCTCTTGGCAGTCGACTTCAAGGAAAAATAAAGCTTCCGGGAAGACTACCTACTCCAATTGATGGGAGAGACTCCGAGATAGGGAGATAAATAGGGGAACTGATCTGGTAGACTCCCTCTTGGAAGGACATATCGTCCTCTCACCATGGGAGACTTCAAGAAAGAATAAAAGAAATGGTGGAACAAGAATTCAGGAATGATGGGAAGAACAGATATTCGACAGATATGACAGGTGATAATAATTGTGATTTTGCCTGTCCAAAAACTCTTGCAAAGTTGAAAAAAGAAAAAAGAAGAAGATTGCTAGTGAACAGCACGTAACTTACCAACAATAACTTGGGAAGAGAAAACACTCGGTACTTGATGAACATCAACAAATTGGTGGTGATCTCTCATTTAAAGGGCCCAGGTCTCTAGAAGATATTCTAAAGAAAAAGCGAGATGAGATACTAGGATCTAAGAATGGGAAGACATGGTCAACTAATGATGAAAAAAATAATCAAAAGAATGGAAATAGTAATGAGACAAGCATCTGTCTTTACAATAGTAAGGAAGACAAGTCTGCATCAGGTAATAAAGCTGGAGCAGAAGAAATCACGTCAACCGATGCTAGTGAGCTAGAAGCTAGATGTAATAATGACAGTTGTAGATGATATAGACCAAGAATGCAAAGGCAATGAGCAGAAGGATCGGGGATTCAAATTATGAACAACAGGATGGAGAATACTGTGAAGGTGATAATGAAGATGCTGAAGACGAATACCATACGGAGGAGGAAGATCAAGATGACGAGTTTGTAACGAAGATGAGTGTCATGTCTTAGATGTTCTTTTGCTTTAAAATGGCATTTTTCATTGTTGTCAATTGATTTTGGGTTTCACAAGTATAGATGTGTCAAAAACTTTTTATCGCTTGTAACATTTTCCTTTTTATTTTTCCACTGGATCTATTTTTGCGTGTCTAATAAAACCCATCTCTTACAAGAAAATTCGCGGCATGTTAAGTCCAAGTCTTGGTAAAGCATTTGCTTTGTATTGAACTAATTACATGCTCCATCAAGATGCTTCAACTTCATGAATCACCCAAAAGAAATTTCAATCAACCATCCAAACACTAGTCACTAGGTTTACAGAAGTTACAAGTATTTTGAATTTTTTTTATAAACATATTTGACATATTATACACGTAAGGATGATGTAAATGTTCACTAAGAATAAGGGTCTATGTTCATTTTTTATAATAGAATTTGTAAAAAAAAAAAAAAAAGAAATTTTGAAGAAGGTATAGTTAAAAAGTATGGAAAAATTACGGTCAACGTACAAAATTATTTTACTTTATTTTCATTTTTAGTTCGAAGTCGACTTTTGGCGGTAACGATAAGATCTTCTCAATTGTAAATTTACCATCTACAAGTGTAAGTGACATTTGAGCTCAAGATACTTAATACAGAAGGAAAGAGGGGCAATGATAATGGCGATAAATTATCTCTCGCACTTGGTTACCCAATGTTTACTGTGGGCAAAATAACTGGTACACCATACGTGCAAATAAAATGAAAATGGATTAGGCTTAAAAAATAATCCTTTTCTTTACAGTCTTATCTTATTCTAATAAGAAAGCACTCTTAGGGTGTATTTGAGCCCCTATAATTTTGAAATATGTATTATGGAATAGTAAATTGATGGAGAATATGTTGTTAAAAAAGAAAGAAAGCTTTTAGTTTGCGTGTAATATTATTTTAATGAAGATTGTGGGATTGAAAATGAGTATCGTAGAAAAAACAACATGGTAAAATGTAAAATAATAGATGACAAATAGGGACTTAGTTCAGCTCATCATTGTTTGCACGGTTTCAAATATGCAATGGAAACCTAACCAAAATCTCTAAACTCAT
The DNA here is from genome assembly GCF_002742605.1 of Olea europaea var. sylvestris. Lineage (NCBI taxonomy): Eukaryota > Viridiplantae > Streptophyta > Magnoliopsida > Lamiales > Oleaceae > Olea > Olea europaea. Next base: position 20,744,771 of record NC_036244.1, on the reverse strand, counting down.
TCCCATTCATATAAGGGCAAAATATGGTGCAAAACAATACTTTCACATTTTACTTAACGAAAAAAGCACTGTATTAAATTTTTCAAGTGCCTAGAGTTCATCCTAACGTAAGCATCCTCGTCTTTTTGGCCATTGCAGTCCTCTTTGATTAAATTAGGGACGGATTTAAGGGGGGACTAGCTGGGCTGTAGTCCCCCCTCACCTGGTCCAATTAAAATTTTTTAGGCTAATTTTCTTTTTTTTTTTGTAAAAACAGATTTTTAATGAGTAAATTTTTTTTTCACGTATTAGCCCGGCTTGAATTTTTTTTTTAGCCTGATCTTGAATTCAAACCTAGATCCGTCCTTGGATTTAATGTCCAAGCAATCCTTTTGTTCTTAGCATATATTATGTGACGTCATTTTGATAATTTGCAAGTCTAGCCGAATTTTGATGTTAAAACCTATAATTGTTGAACAAAGTCTCCGTTGGGCAAAATTTGTATTTAGTGCATGTTTGATATTAATTTTTCATCCCAAAAAAATTAATTTTTTGCCCGTTAGTTCACTATTCAAGCTGTCATTTTTTTATTTCTTTTCTCACAGGTAAGATCCACTTTTCTTTCCAACGATTAAAAAATCAATTTTCAAAATCACTACCAAACAAGCCCTTATTTGTTAATTATACCTTCTTAATGGATCTACAAATACTATCCATTTATTTCTATTTATTTATTAATTAAACCATTTTTTTTTTCAAACGGGGGCTAAAATGGGGGAAGAATTACCCCATTAATCACAACACGTTGCCTCAATGGTAAGTTGGTCCCCTACCTTTATAACGAAGCAAGTCGATCCTTATTTTTTCACAATATGTGGTGATATCGTTTAGGGTCTAATGTACAATTTCACCTAAATTAGTTGACAATCTGAAATACCCTTTTCTTGATCCGCAAAATTAACAAGTTTTCATTTTAATCATCAATTTTTTTTAAAAAGAATTCTTAAAATAATTGTGTCTCTATGCAAAAAACTTCAAAATAAAATATGAAGAAAGTGAAATTTATTAAAAAGTTGAGTGCCCTCTAGTTTTTTAACCCCAATTTACTAATAAAAATGCCTTTCTAATAATAATAAAAAGAATAAAATTGTATGTATACTGTTCCTTTTTGGTATTTCCATTTTTAAAAACTACTCTTTGATTAGATTATTTACATAACAATGACTTGTCAACTGATGTCAACTGAGCAACTTACTTGTCCTTTGAATAATTGACCCAATTACCTTTATTAGCCGTGCTAGGAAAATAGGGCCACATGGCCTCCCTATTGGCAAGTTGCCCATCCTCGTTCGAAAAAGAGGGCTTATGTGGCCCTGTTTGAGAAGAACTATTCTTACCTTTATAAGATCGCGTCCCGTCGAATATTGTAATTACTTGCATATGAATAAAATTTGAAAAATGCTAAATGTACAGAATCTGCTGTACACTTAGTTTGACAACCCTATCACATGGGTGGGGCTCGTGATTATTTAAATCGCGAGCCCCACCCTTCACGAGCCCCACCCTTCTATATGAGAGGGCTGTCGAAGAAGGTGTACAATGTGCACATTTCATAAAAATTAGATGGATAATACGAAAGTACAAAATAAAAATAAAATAAAATCACTATCACCTACTACCATAAAAGAGAGGATGATGTTTTGTGCACCCTCCTTTTCACACCTATCCCATTTTCTATAGTTCATGAACTGGTTTGGCTTAAAAAACGTTGTTTCAAGATAATATACGATACAAAATTCTCTACCGCTTAACCCAAATTGCTCTTCCTCTGGCGATCATACAAAGAAATTCGAAAGAATCTAAGGCAATTGAGACATATACCGGTAAGTATAATCTTCACTACTTCAATTTCTTCCTCTTCTGTATATTGTTTCCAATTTTTCGAGTTCTGTTGTTGAGTCTAGGATTTCTTTTTAACTTTTTTGTTCGATCTTTTAAGTAGTCGAACCAAAATACCTAAAGTATGTGTCTTTGATGTTCTTCTTGTGTATTTCTTCATGTTGCAATGAAAATTCCAACTAAGGCTGATCGAATTATGGATCAAGGAGAGCAAAACTCAACTGTAGTTCTGGAGGCCAAGTTGAAGGAACTGGAGATTATATTTAAGGGTTGGTTAGCCAAGCAGTTGTTACTTGTGGAGGCCACCATCGTCACCACTATCAGCGCTACCCAGGGTGCCGCCATAGGTGCTTTCATGGGAACTCTAATGAGTGGCTCGACCTC
>NC_036244.1:20734909-20741793 GCF_002742605.1 Olea europaea var. sylvestris | reverse complement strand
ATTTGAATTTCATTTACTTCCTAAACTAAACTTGAATTTTATTTCAATTCATTTAATTTCTATATTCAATTTAATTTACTCAACGTCAGCTTAGCATTTGCCAATGAAATGATAAACAAAATTATACAAGTGTCAAAATACATATAAACTTATTTTCATTGATATTATGTTGTTTATTAAAAAAAATTATTTTTAAAATTTTGACTCCACAATACTAAAGGTCAGAATTCGCCACTATGTGCAATTGATGCATGAGTATTTGTATTCATTTACATATTGGTATGTAATTTTTTTTTTCGGTTGGTTTATGTTTCTAGTTGTTGTGGATTTGGCATTCTTTAGCCTAACAGTTCCTAAAGAATCATCTAGAGCTTCCATTGATCTTGAAGAAATCGAATAAATATCCAGAAGTTTTCCAAATACTGGAGGAGTCCTTCCTAAAGGCTTTCAAGATAGGAAAAAAGGTATACACAGTTCACTTTGCATTATTTTACTTATCATTCTGATGCTTGTATTTTGAGCAAATAGTGCAAGTGACACTGTATAAACACTTTCCCTTTGTCAGATTCTCTACCTTGATTGAGCAGAATCACAGGCTTGAAATCAATTTCTCCTTTTTCTTCTACTGGTGGGTTATAGGTACTTCCATTCTACAACTTTTTTTTATTCTCGATCAAAAATCAAGATTTTAGTTTTATCAAATTGCTCAAATTCGTTTCTATATGGGATTTTTATTGAGGTTTCTCCATGATTATGTTTGGTGATGAGTGAATTGATATTGGTTATTTGATGAGTTATGAATTCATATTATGCTATTTTAAGTGAAAAAAGATTCCTAGTGTTCGTCTGTACAGTCTTCTACTGTTGTTAAATTTAAAAGATTGAGAAAACTTGTGTTCATTTTGAACATTATCTTCCAATGTTAGATTCTTTGATACTAATTATTCACATGATAGTTCCAGCAATTTGTAAATCTCTCTGCTGCTGTTACTGCTAATAAAATGTTTATTACTGAAAATATGATTGATTTTTCTTATGCTTTTCCTAATGCATAATTGTCTCTTTTAAAAGAATATCCTGGGCTTCAAAATGGAAAGAAAGTTCCAAATGTTCCTCTTGGAAATGTTGTCAAGTCAAAAGACTCATGCCATTCTCGTTGGTGAATAGGTTCAAGAGGAAGGCTTTGAGGGTTGTTTATCATTACAATTTCTTTTGTTCTTTTCTCTAATAAAGATGCTTCAGAAAAACATTTGAGTTTCTATTTCTATGATTAGGTAATTGCTGATTTCTTGTCTAACGAAGAAGTTGAAGACATAAAAGAGGTGTATGCTAAGATATACACTGACAATGATGGTATTGTTTCAACTGAAGAACTGAAGGTTGGATTACAAAATTTCAATTCACAGCTAGCAAAGTCTGAAGTACAAATGCTTATTGAAGCTGTGAGTCTACAGCCTGCCTTATATTGTTGGGATATACAAACACTTGTTTTATTTATAAATATTTTCCATTTTTTTTAACTGATAATATAGCATTCCAGCGATGAGAGTTTTGGGGTTCACATCTTCTTATAACCATTAAATTCTAAGCAATATTTTTTTGAAGGTGATGTGGTATTAGTTTGGAAAATGGATCCAGTTCTCGTTTTCACTTTTAATAAATTTCCAGTAGAAAATATAAGGTGATTGAAATGAAGAGAAAATTGAAGAGAAAAGTTAGATAGAGAACATTGTTCATTGTGTGAGCTTTAGATACTGTATGGGGACTTCATCTCTTCGCTTGTTACCAAATTTAACATAAGAACAAAAAGGAAAACATACAGTACCAAATTCCTTTACGTGCTTTAGTCAATACCATTTAACAATTATCCTGTATGCAAACACCACAAACTATATTTGTACNACAGTACCAAATTCCTTTACGTGCTTTAGTCAATACCATTTAACAATTATCCTGTATGCAAACACCACAAACTATATTTGTACGCTGATTGCTTACATACAATATATAATGCTTTCTTCATGCCGAAATACTTATATAGCAATATTCCAAAACCGTCCCACTAAAAACACCAGTATTTTAAAACCAAAGCATCACATCGAGTATATCACATACTTATTGCCTAATATAATGAGATGCTTCCAGCTATCTGGAATAAGTGTTAGATGGTGGTTGTGAACAAATACGATCCAAGCTTGGACCTGGATCTAATTGATTTTTCAGCGAAATTTAGACTCAAATTATAAATTTATTGAAAAAGAAATATGGTTAAATGTAAACTTAATCTTTTATGTAAGAGCTACTTGATATTTCTTGTTTTCTTTATTCACTGTATTGCTACAGGTAGACATGAATTGAAAAGGAACCATGTACTATGGGGAACTTTTTGCCATTTCACTCCATCTGCAAAGGATGGCCAATGATGAGCATCTTTACAAGGCTTTTTCCTATTTCGACAAAGATGGCAATCGTTATATGGAGCCTGATAAGCTTCAAGATCCCTTAATGGAGGACGGAAAGATGATTGTGCAAATGTAGCAAAGGACATATTCCAGGAGGTTGACACAAACAAAGTGAAAACAAATTCCAAGCATTGAATTTAAGAAGTAGATGAATTTATTCTCAATCATTCAATTATGAATGCAGGAGGATAGAATCTATTTGGGGTTCAAAAATTCTTTCAATTTTTACCCAACCCATTGGCTTTACTTCATTAAAGTCCACGCATTACATAAATGACTATACTTGGACTTGGGGGACTATTGTTACGTGTTGTCATACTTGGCCAACCTACTTGGGCTTATGGCCCACTCAATTCGAACCACGTGGCACTCAAGTCGAGGTGGCATCTATGGCCGATGCCCATGTACCGAGGTTTGTTAAAGTAGCTGAACGCCACATGCTGCCGAGGCCTATATACCGAGGCTTCTGAAAATAGCCGAAGCCCTGAATCTGAATCCGAAGCCGAAGCAGAAGCTTCCGAACCATAAAGGAACGTCTTCCAAAATCACTTCTCCCAAGAGATCTTCTACATAAAGATCTTGTTTGAATGATTGATAGAACGTTTATCATAAGTGCACATGTGAAGTCTTGTCATTAGCATGGGGGTTCTGCATAAGCAATAAATGCGCAGCAAGTTAGCAAGTCAAGGATGATGCCTAGGATTAGATATTTGGATTAAAGAGATGAGGTCACGTGCCACCTCATCCAAGGGCTACCATTTTACATGTACCATTATAAATACTTTCCTTGTGTAACATTAAAGGGCTAATGCAAGAATAAATACAAGAAACCACACTTTACTCTCTCTTTCATATTATCTTACAACACAACACGAGTTCATACATATTTACATGCACATTCATGGGCACCGATTGGTAATTATTGTACAATCGAATTAAGAACATCCCGTCGGATTCCTAACGTTTTCGTCCCGCGTCGTTGAGCTACTCCCACGCCCCTGATCCGTTCGTCCTAGACCGTCCACGTGTTTTAGCGTGTAGTACCTTCGCTCACGTGTGCACGGGTGGGTCCGACATCTGTTGGCAACATTTTTTGGGGTCAACAGATTGGTGCCGTTTGTGGGAAACCATACCATAATCACGAACAACCTTGTGGTGAAAGTTTATTGAAGAGCATTTGGGCATTCCCCTTGAAAAATTATTTGTCCTTGAAAAAGAACAAGAGGAAGCCCCACAACTTAAGCAAAATCTGAAGAGTCATACGAAAAGAAAATGAGTTCAAACGAAGACACGTCCCCCAGGAGGGTAAGAGAAAACGCAAATGTACCTCTTCCACCTGCTGTCCCAGCAGCTCGGCAAAGACTCCACCACCACCAAAGTAGAGGTGGAATGCAGGCGATGGCACGACTGTCAAGAGAAATGGCTGCCATGGTGGCTAACATGAGAGATATTGCTAGCCAAAACTTGGCTATGAGGGAGCTCATGACCCAAATGCAAGGCCAGGGAGGCTTCCCCATTCTTTCATACGTCCCTCAGGGGCACTACCAGCAAGAAGATGAAATTCAAAGTCACAGAGCTGCCTTGTCGGACTATAGCCGAGGTGGAAGCCCATTTGAAAGAGAAATGAAAGTTGATGTTTCCTCCAACTACGCGTTTGGCCGACCCACCGAGGTCCCATTGAACCATGATAACTTCCCGCCTCCGTATGAGCAAGAGCCAAGACATAGGAGGGCAGACAGTGTATTTGACAAAATTAGCCTCGCTGAACCTAGGCTTAGACAACAGCAGACACACCAGCCTTGGACAAGGCCACTGCCTCCACCTCCAATGCCCCAGCAACCAAAAGAAAGGCATGAAAATGCCCCCCCGTGTTGCTCCGCCTAGATATAGGCGCCAGAGGAGGGAGGAAGAGGCTAGGAACCATCTCGGAACCTCTCACCAACAACCACGGCATGAGGCCGAGGAATGCGATTCAGATATGCAACAAAGGTCTTGTGACTTGGACGACGACGATGAGAATATGCCATTCTCGAGGGAACTAAGGAGTGCTCAGGTTCCAAGCCACTATGTAATGCCAAAGATACCAAAGTATGACGGAAGAGGCGACCCAGAGAAGCACCTGAATGCTTATAAAACTCACATGAGCCTAAGGGACGCCACATCAGCTGTGAAGTGCAGAGCTTTCCATTTAACACTTAGTGGAGCGGCTGAAATTTGGTATAGTAGGTTACCACCTAGGAGCATAAAAAGCTGGCCCGAGTTCAAGACAACATTGTTGAAGAGGTTCGCGATAAGTAAAGAAGGAGAGGCCTCCATCCAACGTCTCCAAGACATGAGACAAGCACATGGGGAGTCCCTAAAGAGTTTCCTATCACGTTTCACCGATGAGATGACATATTGCGTGCAAGTCACCGATCGTGAGGCACTATCCGCATTAAAGGGAGGTCTAAACATGAATACGCTATTCTGGAGGGACGTGCAAAATCAAGATCCCACCACCTATGATGCCCTACTCGAGATGATGAGGTGGGAAATCATCAATGAAGAATTGATTGAGCATAGGAACAGGGCAAGTAGAGGCCTCCCACCTCCTCAAAGGCAGCGTGCTAGAGGGCCAACCTTCCACCTGATGGACTACAAAATGAACCAGTCTGGAAATGAGAGTTCTGGCCAAGCACTTGCCACCACCACTTTGAGCGCGATTCCTACCTTGGCATATGAGGATATCAACCCAATTACTGACACCCAGCAGATGGAAACCCCACAAGGATCTCGTAGAGGGAGAGGCCGAAGCCGGGGTTCAAGACCTAGAAATAGGTCAAATCAGAACCCACCAGGATACTACGTACACCACCGGTCCTATGGACACGACACAGCGGATTGTCGAGACTATGCGCACCGCTCCCGGTTGGAACCCCCTATGGACAAAAACGAATCGCCCCAGGTGAACAGGCCCCCGCCTTGGCACGACAACCGACGTGGACGTGAGGAGGCTGCTCCCCGTCAAAGGGATGTTTACCTGCGATGAAGGGAGAGCGATACGCAGAGGCCCAGGGAAGGGCGCAGGCACCGAAGAAATCGACAAGCCCAAAATGAGGCCCCTATCCACGAGGTGGATACCATATTTGGAGGCCCCATATGTTGGCGGTGAAACATGAAACGCCAAAAGGAATTACGCCCGGGAGGCTAAACACCCCTCTTTGGCAAGCTACATTGTGGACAGCAGCTCCCGGAGGAACCAAGTTCCACCCATTGTCTTCACCCACGAGGACACCAAAGGAGCTCACTACTCCCACTGCGATACACTTGTTGTGAGAGCCGTCATAGTCCGAAATGGGCTCAAGCGAATGTTAGTTGACAACGGTAGCTCTGTCAACAGTCTATTCGGATCCGCCTTTGACAAGATGATATTGGATCATCAATTGACACCCACCATAACTCCTCTGTACGGATTCATCGGTGATAGCATCACTCCAAGGGGGAAAGATAACGCTTGCAGTGGAGATGGGAGAGTCTCCCCAAACCACGATGAACTTCATGGAGTTCCTTATTGTCGACAGTCGATCGGCCTACTATGGAGTATTAGGTAGGCCAGCCCTAAAAGAATTGGGAGCAGTCACCTCCATCCACCACCTATGTATGAAATTCTCGACGAAAAATGGGGTGGCAGCGGTGAGAGGTGACCAAAGAAGATCGAGAGAGTGTTATCTAAGCTCCATAAAAAAAGTAGAGCCCCGGGACGTCCATGTAATCATAGCCGATATAGTCTTGGCTGACGTCTCGGGTGATGCTCCCACTGAATCGGAAGACATTGATATGATTTATGCACCACCCAATCCGGAGGTATCAGTCATTGATGAGATCGATCCCCGCATAATTGAACACGAACCTCAAGCATCCCCGGTTGAGGAACTTGAGAGCTTCTCGGTAGACCCCCGAGACCCATCCAAGGTGCTGAAAGTAGGCAAGGGCTTATCCAACACTTTGAAGGAAAAGATTAAGGATTTCCTAAGTAAGAACCTTGATGTCTTTGCTTGGAGGCATGAGGACATGGTAGGCATAGACCACAAGGTCAGTTGCCACCACCTGAAAGTCAATTCTAAGGTTGCCCTGCACAGACAAAAAAGGAGAGCCCTCAATCCTGAAAGGTACGAGGCTCTGAAGGAAGAGGTTTAAAAGCTCATCTAAAACGGCTTCCTCCAACCCGATCTTAGTAAAGAAACACAACAGCAAGTGGAGGGTGTGCATCGATTTCACCAATCTCAACAGAGCTTGCCCGAAAGACAGCTTTCCTTTCCCAAAGATTGACCAACTAGTAGACTCCAAGGCTGGGTACGAGTTGTTGAGCTTTATGGACACATACTCCGACTACAACCAAATACCCATGCACCCGGCCGATGAGGAGCACACCTCTTTCATCAC
>NC_036244.1:20723177-20733394 GCF_002742605.1 Olea europaea var. sylvestris | reverse complement strand
AGGGTCAAGCCTTGACGACTTTGTGGCAGAATTCACCAATTTACCCGAGGTAGATGAAATTATGGAACCCGTCGAGCCCCCTATGTGGAACTTGTACGTTGATGGGTCGGCTGGGGACGCCAGCTCAGGTGCTAGAGTTGTCCTCATCAGCCCTGAAGGTCACAAGCTAAACTCAGCAGTGAGGTTCGGGTTCAAAGCCACCAACAATGTAGCAGAATATGAGGCACTTCTTGCAGGCCTCGGGCTGGCCAAGGAAATGCAAGTAAAGAGGCTACTCATCAGCAGTGACTCCCAGTTGGTTGTTAGCCAGGTAAATGGTAACTTCTCAGCCAAGGACAAAACGATGGCCTCCTACTTGAAAATGGTGATGAACCTCATCCCATCCTTTGAAAAGTTTGAACTAACCCAGATCCCTCACATCGAAAATTCTCAAGCGGATACACTCTCCAAGCTCGCTAGTAGCAAGGATTCAGAACTACTCACAGTAGTACCTATAGAGCACCTCCTCCTGCCATCAACAGAGGGCCCCAATGTAATGTGGGTCGCTGGGACTCCTACCTGGATGCAGCCAATCATAGCGTACCTCAAAGACCAGGTACTTCCCACTAACAAGCATGAGGCCTACAAGCTAAGGAGGAGGTTAGCCCACTTCCTCTTCGTTGATGATGTTCTCTATAAGAGGAGCTTCTCCTCTCCACTCTTACGATGCATTAGAGGAGAAGAGGCTACTTACGTATTAAGAGAAGTCCATGAGGGCGTGTGCGGCAATCACTCCGGTGTTTTATCTTTGGCACAAAAGATATTGAGGTAGGGGTACTACTGGCCTAGCCTAAAAAGGGATGCCCTCGAGTTTGTACGAAAGTGTGACAAATGCCAACGATTCTCTTCGGTACAAAGGCAACTGTCGCAGGATTTGACCGCGGTCTCCAGCCCTTAGCCTTTCTCGTAATGTGGTGTGGACCTCATAGGTCCTCTACCTAAAGGTAGAAGAGGTGCAAACTTTGCAATTGTGGCAATTGATTACTTTACAAAATAGGTTGAGGCTGAACCACTGGCAAAAATTACAGAAGCCAACACTTCCAAGTTCTTGTGGAAGAATATTATATGCCGGTTCGGGATTTTCTACTCAATCGTCCTAGACAATGGTAGACAATTCGACAACAAGAAGGTCAGAGCACTATGCGAAGAACTCGGCATCAAGAAGCATCTCTCCACTCCTCACCATCCACAAGCAAATGGCCAAGTTGAGGCTGTCAACAAAACAATCAAACACGTCCTGAAAAGGAAGCTTGATGTTTCAAAAGGGGCCTAGGTGGATGAGCTGCCACAAGTACTTTAGGCGATCTGAACCACCACGAGGACCCCAATCGGGAAAACACCCTTCCTCATGGCATTTGGTACTGAGGCGATGAGCCCCGCTGAGGTCGGACTCCCATCTCCAAGACGTCTGCATTTTAGTGAGATAACAAACGACAAGCTTCGGAGGTACGACCTCGACTTCATTGAAGAAAGAAGAAATGACTCCCAGTTGAAGCTCGGCACATATCAAAGGAAGATGACGAAGTACTTCAACTCAAAAGTAAAGAACAGATCATTCCGAATCAACGACTTGGTCCTAAGGAGAGTCTTCTTCTCCTCAAAGGAACTTGGTTTCGGTTCCCTGGGTCCGAACTGGGAAGGCCCATATAAAATCAGAGAAGAGATACGACCTGGGACTTACTGGATTGAAGATATGAACGACAAGGCACAACTCCATCCATGAAACATCGAGCACCTCAGAATCTATTACCAGTGAATATATCACCTCGCTGGACGATCTTTCCCAGCTCATGTAACATTTCTATGGTTCAATAAAATTCTATGATTAAATTAACGTGTGGCATAACTTCCTCACCTCGGAGGAGAGGCCAGGGTCCCATCTCTGGGCCATCTCGCTTGAATCTGAGGCCCATGCACTTGCCTCCCTTTGACGAGGCTGAACGCCAAGGGAAGAAGTCTCAACATGGCTGCACCATCCACCATGTTGGGAAGCGTCGTCACCTCGGAGGAAAGGCTAGGGTCCCATCTCTGGGCCACCTCGCTTGAACTCCGAGGCGCGTGCACTTGCCTCCCTTTGGCGAGGCTGAACGCTAAGGGGAGAAGTCTCAACATGGCTACACCATCCACCATGTTGAAAAGCGTCGTCACCTCGGAGGAGAGGCCAGGGTCCCATCTCTGGGCCACCTCGCTTGAACTCCGAGGCGCATGCACTTGCCTCCCTTTGACGAGGCTGAACGCCAAGGGGAGAAGCCTCAACATGGCTGCACCATCCACCATGTTGGGAAGCGTCGTCACCTCGGAGAAGAGGCCATGGTCCCATCTTTGGGCCACCTCGCTTGATCTCCGAGGCTCATACACTTCAAGTTCGGCTGCAATACGGTCCATTCTTAGGATCCATTCAAGTTACAGTTATTAAGCTTAAGTACAATTCATTTGCTTAAGTCCCATGTTGGTCATAACTCATGAGGCTTGCATACAATTTATTTGTTCAAGTAATCGGAGTTAGGATACCCAATTAAAGTTATTTAGTTCTTCAATCAACATTACGTTCAATTACTTAACGAGGCCAACACACTTGACAGAAAGAAACAACATTGAATGAAAAAGATATTATATTGATTTTCAATTGAGATTACAAAAGGGGGACCTGAGGCCAGTACATCATGAATAATTGAAAAGAAAACTATCCTAAGCCCGAGAAGATGATGCAGGTGCTTCAGCAGTTGGGACTTCCGCAGCTTGAGCATCAGAGTTTGCTTCTTCTGCCTCTGCTACTTCACCTTCCACCGCTTCATCAGTTGGGGTTTGAGGCACTTCATCCACAAACTCCGACCTAAGTTACGTCAGGTCCTGATTGGGATACAACTCCTCAGCTCGCTCCATCACCTCGGCATAAGCAAAGTTCCTCCAGTAAGTGCTGAAGCTCTCTTGTACTCCTCGGTATTGTAGAAGTTGGCAATGTAGTCTTTCACTGCCTCCTCTTTTGCATTTTGAGCTTCCTCCCTAGCATGGGCTACATCATCGACGTACCACTTAATTTAGCCCTCGATGAACTTGTATGCATCTTGGGCCCCTGTCAGCTCCTTGTTAGCCTTCTCCAAGGTTTCGGCTGTCACCTTCTGGTGGTCATTGGAAACTTCCACCTTCTTAGTCAAGGAGGCTACCTCGCACTGGGACTCATACACTTCCTTCTTCAATGCCTCTATTTGAGCCAAGGCAGACTCTAGCTTGGCTGATTCTTTAAGTTTTTGGGCCCTAGCTGCTTTCAGTTCTTTTGCAAGGGAGGTCGTCTTCCTCTCTGAGGACTGATTCCTCGTCTAAAAGTCAGTAAAGGCATCCCTGCAATCTAGTGCGAGGCCAAAAGTCCTAACACTTTAGCTCACAAGAGCTCTCGTTAAGTCCGTGGCATCACAGGCGGAGGCATGCAGCTGCCACCGATCCGTCCAGAATTTATAAAAACTTTCAAGAGCGCTTCAGATCTCAGGTGGCAGCACCTCCACCAAATCTGGGACCAGAGGCTCTTCCCTCCCGGAGAGGAAGCTAGGCGACTTCCCTTGCACTCGAGCAGGCCTCAGTTTGGCAGCCTCCTCATCGGCCACCTCAGCTTGCCTCCTTACAGCCTCTTCCCTCGCCTCTTCAACCTCGGCGCGCCTAACCATTTCAATTTTAACCGCTTTCGAGGTGGCTTTCAGTAGCTTTGGCTGTTCGGCTTCTTTGCCTTCATGGGACACAAGTCCCAAACTTGCCAGACGAGCTGAAGACGTGCACCAGCTTCCTCTTCTTTGGCTCCTCTGGGACTTTCTCTTTTCCCCGAGGCTCCTTGGACTTTTCTGGCCTCTGGGGGGTCCCCTCTTTGGAAGCACGTGATGTGCTGTCCTTGGAAAGACGTTCAACTCTACCTCGAACCTCCTTGGCGCCACTTGACCCGGGCTTCAGGGGCTTCAACTTCACAATGGAGGTTGCCTTCAGTATGGACGCCATGTCAGGAGCTGGGTACTCCTTCTTCTTAAACTTGTCTGTAGAACACAGTACGTCAGTATCAAAACAAAAACACAAAATATACAAAAGTATGGGAGCTTCCTACCCTTGGAGGCCATCAGTTCGAAATCGAGGAAATAGCGACTTCTGTCGATGAGGTGATCGAAGTGGCGAAGCTTCAGAGATCTCTTGTAAATGTCCTCTATCACTTCAAACTCCTCCCCTGCTCAGCTCGAACCTCGTACTGCTATCTGCAAACGAGGCGTCAACAGTTAGAGAAAAAAAAATAAAGTTGAATACGGAATGCAAACTACTTAGGCTGGGAGACTCACGAGCTTCGTAGTACTGGGTAAGTACTGTGCAAGACAAGGCTTTGTTTCCCTCCACCACCTACCCCTCACTTAGAACCACAACTCCTTCCACCCCTTTATGGAAGAATGCAGCCCCACCACAAAAATGTGCATGGGCCCCCCAGGGAGTCGAGTAATACCACCCCTTCGACTCCTTACCTATTACCCTAGGCTGGAATATGGTCATGAAGATGTGGAGAGGCATGTCCTCCCCAAGTGAGACTTCCTTCCACAGGAAGTACGAGCCGACCAACTGGCTCTACCCATTTGGCAGAACCTGGGTTTTGGCGACAATGTGAAATTCCTCAACACAGCCCTGAAAAAGGGGTGCAGAGGAAGACACATACCTGTCTTAAACAAATATTCGCTCATCGCCACGCACCCCGGCCTAGGATAACAGGCTCACTCATGGGCCTCGGGCACTAACATCTCCACATAATGAGGTACACAGTACCTCTCCCTTATCTCCCCCAACCTTTTCGACATCATATTCGAAGGGACTCTAGACGTCCCCACTCTACATTGTAGTCTACTTCCTCCTCGGTCATAGCAATCTGCTCAACCTCGGAGTTCTCCCTGTAACTAAACCCCCGACCAAACAACGCAACAGTGACCAACTCCCTACCCGAAGTGGACTCCATCTCAGAAAGCAATTAAGAACACAATAAAAGGAGGATTTTCTGTGAAAAATACCTACTGAAAAACTACTGTCAATGAACCACCTCGACTTCATCTTCAACATTCAGCCTTCATGCCTCGCAGGTTCGGTTCCCCAACCACCTCGGCTTCATCTTAACATTCAGCCTTCTAGCCTCACAGGTTCGATTTCCCCACCACCTCAACTTCATCTTCAACATTCAGCCTTCATGCCTCGCAGGTTCGGTTCCCCAACCACCTCGGCTTCATCTTAACATTCAGCCTTCTAGCCTCACAGGTTCGATTTCCCCACCACCTCAACTTCATCTTCAACATTCAGCCTTCATGCCTCGCACATTCAGTTCATTCCACCACCTCGACTTCTTCATCATTCACCCACAACAGCACATTTTTAACTCCAACCATGATATAAATATCTATACTTGGACTTGTGGGACTATTATTTGGGGTTCAAAAATTCTTTCAATTTTTACCCAACCCACTGGCTTTACTTCATTAAAGCCCACGCATTACATAAATGATTATACTTGAACTTAGAGGACTATTGTTACGTGTTGTCATACTTGGCCAACCTACTTGGGCCTATGGCCCACTCAATCAGAACCACGTGGCACTCAAGTCGAGGTGGCATATATGGTCCAGGCCCATATACCGAGGCCTCTGAAGATAGTCGAAGCCCTGTATCCGAATTTAAAGCCGAAGCCGAAGCAGAAGCTTCCGAACCATAAAGGAATGTCTTCCATAATCACTTCTCCCAAGAGATCTTCTACATAAAGATCTCGTTTGAATGATTGATAGAACGTTTATCATGAGTGTACATGTCAAGTCTTGTCATTAACATGGGGGTTCTGCATAAGCAATAAATGCGCAGCAAGCTAGCAAGTCAAGAATGATGCCTAGGATTGGATGTTTGGATTAAAGAGATGAGGCCACGTGCCATCTCATCCAAGGGCTGTCATTTCACATGTACCACTATAAATACTTCCCTTGTGTAACATTAAAGGGCTAATGCAAGAATAAATATAAGAAACCACACTTTACTCTCTCTTTCATATTATCTTACAGCACAACACGAGTTCATACATATTTACTTGCACATTCATGAGCACCGATTGGTAATTATTGTACAATCGGATTAAGAACATCCCGCCGAATTCCGAACGTTCTCGTCCCGCGTCGTTGAGCTACTCCCACGCCCCTGATCCGTTCATCCTAGACTGTCCACGTGTCTTAGCGTGTAAGACCTTCACTCACGTGTGCGCGAGTGAGTCCGACATCTGTTGGCAACATTTTTTGGGGTTAACAGAATCAGTTATGATGAATTCGTTGCTATGATAAAAATGAGTACGAATTGGAGAAAGGCTTCTTGGCATTACTCGAAATGGAGATTCAATAGTCTGAGCATAAACTTGATGAAAGATAGATCCATTGACCTCCGTGAGTAAACATAAACAAGTTCACCTTTTCATTTATCAGTATAAAGTACCTTCAGGCATTTGCTAATATGTTTCACACTTGATTTCTTTTTCATTATTTCGGAAGTCCTTATATTAGATTGGGTGCCATCGGATTGGTGGCTTATAATGATCATGGGCGAGACAAGTACATCTCATTAGGCCCAACAAATTGTTTATTTAGTAAAATCAGTCCTGTAGCCCATGAATATGCCACACACGATCCTATCCTCTCATCGCTCTGAAGCGCGCGACCTATACCCGGCCGTCAAGGCAAGCGCCAGGCCCCGATGAGTAGGAGGGCGCGGCGGTCGCCGCAAAACCTTGGGCCAATTTGTTCTTCATCCTTTGCCATTTGCTCCAAACAAGTCCATCACTAAAAGCAAACATAAATTAACTCAAGTTAAATAGAAATTAATAATTTGACGATATAAAAGCTTAATGATAATTTGAACTTATTGATGCTGAAACTAAAGGATATTTGTTGAAATTTACTAAAAATTACTATGTGCCCTGAATTTTGTCAAGTATTGCAGGTATCGAAATTTTTCGTCATTGGGTGTAGTATTTACTTCAGAAAAAATATCAATTTCAGTATTTTTTGTTGACAAGTTGTTGTAGAAAATTTCTTAATTCTATGGTATATTTGTGTCAAAGAACCAGCTTTAGCTTCAAATGCAATCTTCAGTAAGAGGATTCCAATGTCCTTTGGGGGCATTAAGGCACGAGTAATAGACTATGCATGACATACCTCTCAATTTGTGTTAGAATATATATATATAGTCATTTTACATGGAGACACACCCACTCGTGCACAAAAATATATATTAGGGGTTACAATTAAGTTACAAATGATCTTTTGAACCCTGCTAAAATCAGATGTGCTTGATGTCTAATTCTTGAAACTATTTTCCTTCTCCATTCCTTGCTGGTTTATTTTATATAATAGATTGGATATGGCTAGAAATATTTAAGAAATAGAACCATGTGAAGTGTTTTTATTAGTCGTCTAGTTTAATTTAGTGTACCAAACTTGGTATCGTGACCTTATATATTTTTCTTGTTTTCCTTCAATTAATACTTGTGGGGCTTCTTTTATGCGAGGAATACCACTAGAATTTGTATAGTTGTCCAGAATCAGAAGATTGTCATGAGGCAAATAATTCCTAGGTGGACGAAGAAGTGCATTTATTCCTTTGCTATTGTGTCTTAAACATGTTCATAACTAAATTGAGTATAAATTCTTTAGAATTATTTCTTAAAGAAATTGGAAGCAGAATAAAGTTATTCTCATCCTAAAAGACTCAAATTGAACTCTAAACATTCCAAATGAAAAAAAATCAGCAATAATTAGTGGCAACGTTTCTCCCCACGATAAGCCAAAAATCATTGGAAGTCGACTAAGAGCCTTTCTTGTGGAAACCACACAATATGATGTCCCTCCCTCTCCCCACAACCTTTAGGCAATGTTGCTTTAGGGTCGAGGTGAGTACTAATAATTTCACACGCTAATGTTATTGATGTTAAAATCTGTTTATTGGCTTGCTTGACTAGGTAAAAGTGTCATCTTCTTTCTTCAAAGGGTAGAAGTTTGGTTTACTATTCGATTTTGACTACAATTTTCCTTCGTTCTTTAATAGGACGATAAGTTGGGATATATAATTATTTGACCACTTGTAATTTTAAAGAATGGTGTCTAGTCCGATCTAAAGTACCCAAATGGATTTTTCTGGTTCCCATTTGTCTTATTTAAATTGCGCTTAATCAAACGTTCTTATATATCCTTTCTCTATTTGAAATGCTCATCATTCAATCTGGTTCAAACAAGAGGATTATTGTATTGAATTACAATGATGTGTGAGCTTATTAAGTGTTATTCTAATATAGTGGTCAAAAATTAATTTTTGCATCCTCATATGCTTCTCGACATGGTGCACTTGAATTTAAGCATTTTGAAGTTCTTATGTGCTTTTGGGAAACCTGGAAGGCAACTTTTGAACATAAGAATGCCTATCATTGTATCCGAATTAGAGGTGGACACGGTTCCATATGGTTCTACTTCCAAGAGAACCGAGCCGAACCATAAACCAATGATTTTTATTATTATTATTATTATTATGAAACTAATTGGTTTTTTTTAAGATATGAAACCAAACTGAATTGAACCGTTCTATTCTGGTTTGGTTCTAATTTCATTTCTTAAATTGTTAGATTTACATCATATAAATTAGTAATGTTTACCTGAATAAGAAAATAAACATCAAACATTTAGGAAGCTTAAATGTCAATCATCGAAATCAAAAAATTCATAACTAACGAACAAAATATATTCATAATTTGAATACACAAATCAATTTTTGTTTTCATACAAAAAATTGTTCAATAAGTAATAACAATGATTCACTCAATTAATTACAGTAGTTTTGAAGGCATTCCCCTACAATAAAAAATGAATTATCAAAATTTTTACAGTCATCTTTTACATGCAACATTAACCATTTAATATTTCATGAATGTTTATTGAATTTTCCTCTATATGTAAAGAACACAAATAACTCATCAAACAATCAAGGTAAAAAAAGAATTTAGAGACTTTTTAAGTAACTGAACAATTTCATTTTCCTATTGCCACGCGTTTTATGCAACGTGATTTTATATCACAAGTGTACGGTGTCAAGTTTTGTAATATAGAAATAGAGTAAAGAATGTCGAACCCACAGGAATTGTACTATAATTGTGCAATTTCTACTTTATTTAGACAAATATATGATTAAATGGATTTAATGTTTTATAAGTGAATTGGATGCGAAAAAATTGGGGAATACAAATTATCAAATGAGAATGCCTAGAGATTGATTTCACCTAACTTTCAATTATGATTTAACGATTTCCAATCCCTAGATTCCAATTCCAATATCTCTATTCTGAATTAAAAATCAAGAATTTATAAAAGTCTCGATTCTTGTATGGAGTAAGCTTCACAGATTTTACACTTTCTCTTGAAACCCATAAAACCTATGTTGTGTCAAAATTGACTAGCATCTATTCATTCAATTATTCATCAAGTAATTGAAAGTATTAAAATTATGACACAATTAAATATATGTGGAACAATCAAAGAAATAATTATAAAATCATCAAACCATACTCGATTCAGCTACATCAAACCCCTAGATAATTTGTTTAGTTCATGATATAATAAATGAAAATCATACAAATTATAATAAACAACATAAGGAAAATGATAGAAAAAACTAGCCTTTTGGGTAGATCTTCAATCTTTTTCCTTGATGCTGTTCCTCCTCATTTTGATGTATTCAATTTTTGCCTCCTTCAAATTGTGTGGTTGAATTATTCAATCTTGCCCTCTTTCATCCCTCTTGAAAATAGGTCTTTTTAAATGGTATTTATAGTGTCTTGAAGTTATTGGACGAATTAGGGTTGAGTTGGGCCAAGAAAAGATTTCAGAAATATAAAATCCCGTTTTTCCGCATAGGTGGTGCCACGTTCACTGTTGTTTTCAGCATCTTGGGCGCCATGGCGCCCACTTCGGGTGGAAAAGGCAATTTTTACCTCTTTCAGTATTTTTACCATAACTTTTTCATCCGATATCCGATTGAGATGATTTAAGATGTGTTAGAAAGGTAACTCAAAGGACTATAACTTTCTTCAAACATCATTTCCCTATTCGATCGTTTGCTATGTCAGAAATAGGTCTCAATGTGAGACCAAAACTCCG
>NC_036244.1:20710485-20720334 GCF_002742605.1 Olea europaea var. sylvestris | reverse complement strand
ATCAAATATTTACGGGCTCAAGTCATAATGTATTGTCTGCTGAATTAATTGATTATTTCAACTAGAATATGCCAACAGATAAAATAATTAAAAAAAGTTCAGACAAAGTAATTGAATTCTGGCGAAAATATGAACGACGTTGGCCAGTTAGATCTGCGATTGCAAAAGATCGACTGACACCTCAGGTTAGCACTGTTGCTTCGGAGTCTGCTTTTAGTGCAGGTAAAAGAGTTTTAAGCGAGGTCATGAGCCGACTAAAAGAAGATATTTTAGAAGTGTTAATGTGCGTTAAGGATTGGCAGGACGCTAATTTTCGACTACAAGATAAATATGCCGAAATTGCATGTCGTCAAATAAGTGATATCTAATTTAATTATATTGATGAAACTTTTCTTTTCTTATCGTTACTTTTAATTTTCTTTAAAAAATTGTACACGCTACAAAAAATTGTTCGTGTACAATTTTTAACTTCGTCTGCTGAAAATTTAAGTAGCCAGTTCCAAACTCGGATAAAGAAAGAGGGTTTATATTTTATCTATTTTAAAAAGAAAAATAAAAAGATTATTTATTTCTATCTCTTTTAGTTAAAAATAAATAAATAAAATTCATTTCCACCAATTTAGTTAAATTTTTGTTAGTACTTGGTACTATTACTACTATATATCTACATTTTAAATTCTTTTCTCGAACAACGCTGTGTGTACTTTTGCATATAATTTTTGAAGTAAATTTCTTCTGAAAATTGAAAGGGTAATTGAATGATTGCCCTTTTAATTGTCAGAAATCTTTCGCAGTGAAAGACTTCTATATAATTTTCGAAGTGAAGACTTCTGACAATTGAAAGGGCATTCGATTACCCTTTCAATTTTTAGAAGGAATTTTCTTCGAAGATCATATGCAAGGGGGCGCGCAGCGTTGTTTGAAAAAATAATTTTTAATACTGTTTTAAATTTTCTTTAAAAAACTGTACACGAACAAACAAAGAATATAATTTTTAACTCCGCCTACTCTAAATTTAAGTAGTCGGTCCCAAATCCGGATAACGGAGGAGAATTTAAATTTGTTACCTATTTTTTTATATATAATTCACGATTTAAAAATTAAAACTATTTTTTTATTTTTCAATTTACCTATTTATTTCCCAAAAAAAAAAAATGGACATCTGCTCGCGAGCCAAGCTCGGCACGGCTCACGAGCCACGAGCTTGGCTCGACTCCTTTCAAAAGGAGCACGAGCTCGGCTCGTGGCGAGCCTGAGCTAGCCGGCCCATTGACAACCCTACATCAACATTATTTTAAAAACAATGAAGCCCATGCAATGAGCTGGCAGAGGACTAGTAATATAAATAAAAAAGAAGCAAGAGCCAAAAAAAAATAAAAAAAACCTAATTACTAACCCTAAAGCGGCGCTGCTTACTCCAAGTTCTCTATATATTCATAACATGCTCAAGCTATCTGATACAAAAAATATTTAGCAGCTGAGTCTTCATAAGCCCTACTATTTTACGGTTTTGGGATTTCGTCACATATCTTCAGTCGCCTCCAGTAAATCAATGGGAAAATCCACTAAGAAATCAGCTTCCAAGGTAGATTTAACGCCTTCGCATGTTTTTTTGGTCTAAATTTTGCTTTTAATTTTTTGATTTTTGTGAATTGCAGGTCGATGCAGCTCCTGCTGTTGCCGCACCCACTAAACCGATGAAGAAAGGTTAAATTTTGTTATTTCTGTTTGATTTTATCTCTGTGGCTTTTGTTGAAGATTATTACTGTTTTTACGTTATGTGTGGCTGGTTTCTTTAATAAATAGGTAAGAGAGAAGCCGAGGATTCTCTAGAGAAGCATCTGGTGAGTGCTAAGAAGCAGAAGAAGGAAGTGGAAGTGGAGAAGAAGGATGTGGATAAGGCTCAGAAGAAGAACATAAAAAAGAAAGTGAAGTCTTCTTCAGAAGAACAGCTCAAGGTTTTTTTTTTTTTTATTATTAGTTGCAGTTTTTTTCCTCCTATTCCTCTGCTTTTAATTCAATTTTTAGTTTGTCTGTGCGAAAACCTGATTAAACTGACTATACTATGCATACTTATGTTATACCTGTTACTTTCGAACTTTAGCTTTGTGTCCAGAGGAAAGCTTTATGAGGGAAAAAAAATCCATTCTTTATTAACTATAGTGGAATTTATAAAAGCTTTACTTATCTTATATTTTTAAATCTGTGAATTTTGCTTTAGTTAGTTATAAGTAAGATATTGAATATTGTTATTGCCGTATTCATTTGCTTTTAATTTCCTTCTTGTAATTTCTATATAACTTGATTAATTTGAATGTAAGTTATAAGTTTTGCTTTCGAACTTTGCCTTTTTGCTAGAGGACAGTTTTTTGAAATCTTTAATCTCTATCAAATTTTTTGAATTTTTCAATACCTATATTGTGAGAAGTTAGCTTCTTGACAAATTCAATTTCAAAAGCATTGTGGCCTTTTATGTTTATAAATATATGGCATTGCTTCATGTTAGTTTCAGTTGATGTTTATGCTATATAAATTATTAGGTTAAGGTACCAGCTAAGAAGGGAGGGGCAGTGGTCAAACAGTCTGTGCAAGAATCTAGTAGTTCTGAAGAGGAAACGTCTTCTGATGATGTGAGCGATTTTGTGCTTATACTATATTACAATATCATTTTTTTATTGAAGTTTTGAACATTAAAGTTCTCACTCATTCACTTGTATGTACATTTGCAGGAGCCTATTGCCAAATCTACTTCGCTCTCAACTAAAGGCCCAAAAGTTGATGCTACAAATGGTGTGGCTAAAAATAGCAAACAATCCAGCAGTTCAGATGATAGTGATTCTGATGAGGATGAAGTGAGTTTCACCAAGTTAATTTTTCGAATTTTGTTAGTTGTTTTTGTTTCAATTGCTATTACTAGTCTTGATGTATCTTTATGTGTCATTTTTTGTTGTCCCTTACAGGTTCCTAAAACAAAGGTACCGGTGCCAACCAAGAAGCCTGTGGTGGCAGTTAAGAACAGAACTGTAGAATCTGACTCGGATGATGAAACTAGTGATTCAGAAGAGGATGCGAGTGCACTTAAGAAGCCTTCTTCAGTTGCAGCTAAGAGTGGCAATGTTGCAGTTACCAAGAAGAAAGAAAAGTCTGACTCCGACTCTCAGAGCAGTTCTGATGAAGATGTTGCAGATAAGAAGAAAGATGAGTCAATTGATGATTCTGATTCAGAAGATGAGTCTAGCTCAGATGAGGATGTTGCAGCAACCAAGAAAGTTCCTGCTGCTGTGACTAAAAAGACCCCTGTCGCAGCTTCAAAGAACAATGAGTCAAGCAGTGAAGATGAAAGCTCAGATGAAGACGTTCCTGCAGCTACAAATGGCTCAGTGGTTGCTACAAAGAAGAAAAATGATTCCAGTGAGGAATCAGAAACTGACAGTTCTGAGGAAAGTGAAGATGAACAGCCTCAAAAGAAAAAGCTGAAAGTCCCAGTATGTGATCAATATACATATTTGCTCTCATGGTTGAATTTTTTATCTGTCATTGTATATGATTGCGAAATTTCATATCTTTCAGATTCCTGCAACTCCAAATGCTGTTAAACCTAGCGTAAAGGCTGCAGAAGAGGATGATAGTAGCAGTGAAGAGGAAAGCTCTGATGATGATGAACCATCAAAAATGGAAGGGGTAAAGAAGGTAATATGCATAAATATGATTTGAGGATAATTTTGTGTTTGCATATAATTCAAGGTTCAGACTGCTGATTCTTTTACTTAAAGACTGCATTTGGCTCATATTTATAAACACTAAGGTCACTTTTTATCCACACGTTTTGGATTACCTACAAGTATTACCCACTTTTTCACTAGTATGTATGTATTTGTAATTCAAACATTTTATAAACGCTCTCAAAACATGCTTTTATTGCTGGCAGTCAATTCGTGCCTCAAAGGATAGCAGTTCAGAGGAAGAGTCTTCTGAGGAAGAGGAGGAAAAACCTTCGACAACTCCCAAGAAAAAGGTATAAGATATTTTCATTTAACTGAAAAGATCGACCATGCAAATTTTCTCATCTTGTCTTTTGACAAGCTGTTATGAAATGTTTGCAGTGGAAGTTCTTTAACTCTTTTTTCCCTTTTTGATGACGTCACGTGAATAAACTAGTTGGGGTGAGATCTTGTTGAGCATACTTGAACATGCAGTTTTGGTTGTAGACATCGACCCACATATGCTGCGTTCCTAATACCTGGAAATTTTGATCTATATCCTTAATATTCATCTCCTTATACTAGGTTTTCTTGATAAAACAGGATGCTGGTGTGAAAACGACTGGTCTTGCACCATCGAAGGAGACTGTGAGTAGTTTTTCTTTGCTTGACTTGTGTTTGCACTTGGAGTTCCATCCTCTTGTGAAGTCGCTTTAACTTTCTGAAATGAAGAGATTTGAAATTGCAAAATGAAGCCTTTTAGAAGAAGAATTAAGTAATGAGAAGAAATAATCTACTTTGGGGGAAGTGGTTTCTTGTAGGTTTTCAGTTTACAAGTGTTTCCATTAAAATAGTGGCTATTTATATATGCAGCCCAAGACGCCTGCCACTCCTACAGCGCAGACCACGGGCCCCAAAACTCTATTTGTTGGGAACCTTTCCTACTCTGTTGAGCAGGCAGATGTGTAAGTATATAACATTTCCTAAATATTTGCATTTATGTTAAATTTTTTATATATTTTTAACATTTTTTTAAAACATTGCAGTGAAAACTTTTTCAAAGATGCTGGTGAAGTTGTTGATGTTCGCTTTGCCATGTCTTCTGAGGATAATTCATTTAGGGGCTTTGGCCATGTTGAGTTTGCTACCACTGAAGCAGCAGAGAAGGTAATTTCATCTCATCTGGCACACTGTGCATTGGCAGACTTTTTAAGAGATTTCATTAGTTATATGAGGTAACGCATTAGTTATATCCGTATTACTGCAACCTGTCAATCATTTATTTGCATATATTAATTTGCAGGCCCTCCGTGAATTGAATGGTGAAGACCTACTCGGTCGTCCCGTGAAACTAGATATGGCAAAGGAAAGGGGATCGTACACACCATATAATGGGTATGGCAGCTGTTATCCAATTTTTCAATGATTACATGGTTTCTGTTCCATGTTAGTGTATTATAATATTGTTCTAATTTAGTGGCAACGAGACGAACTCATTCCAGAGGGGAGGGAGGCCTCAAGGGCAAACAATATTTGTTCGTGGTTTTGATAAATATGATGGTGAAGACAAGGCATGATTGCACATCCATTTATTTTCTATCATGTTAGATTAAAATTGAATAACTTCCTCTGTTGGTGTATGTACTGAATCTGTGTCACGTGAATTTCCAGATTAGAGGTTCTCTTGAAGATCATTTTGGTTCCTGCGGTGAAATCACAAGGGTTTCCATTCCAAAAGATCAGGATGGTGGTGTTAAAGGGTTTGTATATTGCCATTGTTTAGCATTGTGTTATTCTGTTCTATTGTTATGCATTAGAATATCATCTCTGTTGGTTTTTTGAATAACAACAAACATTTGACAAACTGAGACCTTCTGTCTCTTTTTGCCTTCCAATGACCAATTCAATCCTGTTCCGATTGCAGAATAGCCTACATTGATTTTAAGGAAAATGCTGCCTTTAACAAAGCTCTGGAACTTGATGGATCTGAATTCGGGGAGAGTTCCTTGTCGGTGGAAGAGGCTAAGCCTAGAGGTGATAGTGCTGGTGGTGGCAGAGGTGGCAGGAGTGGTGGCCGGGACAGTGGCGGTCGTTTCGGGGGTCGACGTGGAGGTGGCCGCAGTGGTGGCGGTCGATTTGGAAGTGGAGGTGGTGGTCGCTTTGGAGGTAGAGGTGGAGGAAGAGGACGTGGAACTCCTGGGAAGCCAAGCGTGTTTGCCGCTGGTAAGTACTTCCATTTTTCGAAAAATATGAAGTGTGATATTTTTTTTTTAAAAGTTGTGCAAGTAAATTAGGCAGGTTTTGTTATTTGTGTAAAAGAAATTTAGTTTTGCGATTGATCTTTATAGGTGCAGGGAAGAAGACTACATTTGGTGATGACTAGGAGTACACAGCTTGACCCGACCCGATCCATTGGGTTTTGGAGGGTTGCTTTAAATCCTAAGTAGTAGTAAATCCTTGTTCGGATCGAAGACTGCGGTATAACATTTTTTGTTTTGTTGAGATGTTTAAAGAAAGGATTCACATTTATGCCTTTTTTTTATGTAATGAAATTATGGTGAGATTTTTGAAGGAGACCCTCGAGTTAAAGAGGCTTAGTCCCGTTTGGCTCTCATTAATTTTTTATTTTGTTACATTTTATTTTTCTTTTATTTTCCAATCACATAATTTTCAACAAAATAATATTACACAAAAATCTAAAACCTTTCATTTTTATTCAACCACATATTTTAAAAAAAAAACATTATTTCACACATTTATAATTCTCCAAAATGGGGGCTTAATATCGTATCTACCTCTTTTAAATCTATAATATATTAAAAGTGGGGATGGTGGATAAATTTTTAAATACCAAATTTGCCTATACATATTTAAATATATGCTCACTATTTTCTTATAATTGAAATATGAATTTAATTCGTATTTATCATTTGTTTTTGGATTGATATAATATGAGGAGTGAAATATTTAATTGATAGTTATCATTTAATTTGGATTGGAATTAATATAATGAGTGAAACTAACATGCAATTATATCAAGAAAAAAAAAGATTTATCATTCAATTGATCATTTAGTTCTTACACTTTATTTTCTACAAACCAAGCAATTTTTAATTTTTCATCAACAAAATCTTTATTGATTTTCATGATTTACATTATAATATATTCATTGAGTTTTTATTTTTCATCAATAAAGCCTTTATTAATCTTCATGATTTACATTATAATTCATGCATTAGGCTATTATTTAATTGAGGTTACAAAATTGAAAGGTTGCATTAATGTATTAACGAGGTAACAAATGTGCTAAATGTTGCATTAATATATTAATTGGGACATTCGATCGTTAAAAGAAAATACACTCGAAAATTCAATGACTTATCTTTCAATTGATTAATTTTTCTTTACATTTTTTATTTTTAATCAACAAAACCCTCATTAATAATTTACATTATAATTTATGCATTAAGTTATTATTTAATTGAGATTGCAAAATTGAAAAGTTGTATTAATATATTAATGAGGTTACAAATATGTTAAAGTAAATACTTTCTAATTATTAGGGTTTTTTAAGATTGGCAATAATTCTTTCTACTTCCAATCACTTTTACCCAGCTTATGAATGATTGGGAAACATTCAATTGATTATTTTATTTTGAAATTTTTTATTCTTAATCAACAAAATTCTTATTAATCTTCATAATTTACATTATAGTTCATGCATTAAGTTATTATTTAATTAATATACGTCATTTGGTTTGAAATTAATATAAGGAGTTAATTGAGATTCAATTAATAAAAAATATATTAAATGGAAGTTCAATAACTTAACATTCAACCGACTATTTTGTTCTTAAAATTTTTATGGGAAGGCTCTTGTGTGGCAAAAAGGAATTAAAATGTGCGAGTCTAACTTTACAGTAATGGCAAACATAGGTTAGACGTATTTTTTTTCACAACTTAAAATTATTTATTAACTTTGTTAATTAGATAACATAATTATATTTTAATTAAATATTTAAAAAAATTGGCCAAATAAGGATTTAATATGAAAGTAATTATAACCATTATAGCTAACAAAATCAACCAACTTTTCTCATTCTACCCCCATGCCATTATAGCTATAAAACCAATCCTGCTCATTATATTCTATGGTCAAAATTTACAAGTAAAAATCTGCACAAAAGGGTAAGAATTATTGTTAATAAAAGCAATTTTCCTAATGCTTGAGTTTCTCAAAATCTATTTCTAAGTTGATGATCACAGTGAAGTTTATTTTATTATTATTATTATTATTATTATTATTATTATTATTATTATTATTATTATTATTATTATTATTATTATTATTATTATCATCATCATCATTATCATCTATCTTGATTTGTATTTCAAATTGATTTCTAATATCATGGACTTAATTGTATCACTAATTTTTTACTTTTGAATGATGGCAACATCATAGATGAATACATCATCGTCGAAATCACAAACAGGAATGGGGTTTGATTCATCAATAGATCAACAAAATAAATCAGGTCATCAATTTAATTAGAAAAATATTGACTTTTTCCATTTTGTTAATTGCCAATATATATCTTTGTTGTTATATCTTAAATTTGTTTTCTATTTGTAGAATTGATGTCACCTAATAAAAGTTGCGATCATATTTTTATAAAAACAACTAACTGTCTTTGAAGAGGAGTGGATTATAGAAGTATCCATACTCCGAAAAGGTTCCACTGAGATCTATAGCAACAAAAATGGCCATGTTGAAGTTTTAAAATTAATATCGTGTGATGAGGAGGTATTGTATTATGTTAGAATAATGTTTCTTATAGAATTTTCAGTTTAGACTAATATTTTTTTTAATAATATTTTTAGGTTAGTAAGATTCAAACTACGTTGTTTAAGGGCATAATTGAAAAAATCTTTCCTATCCTTAAGAAAGAAAAAACATACCAACTTCGAAATGGAAAAAAGAAGAGCAATCAACCCCCAATACTCAAATGTGAATGATGAAATTGAACTCACCTTCACAATGAAGACTGAGATAGAGAATATTGAAGACTTCATTCCTAATAATATGTCAGCTTTATGTTATGTGGAATTTTCAAAAATCTCAGACTTCGTACACGAAGGAAAATTGCCATCCTTATTCACGATTATTGTGAATTCTACATTTAAGTTTTAAACTAACTAATTCACTTTTCTCAGACATTGTAGATGCGGTAATTAGTAATTCAAAAATAGTACGTATATCATTCATCGATACACAAAATGTGCAACACACGTGCTTACAACTAGTTTGAGTAAATGATTGGAAGTGAAATTTTACTCTTGTATTTTTTCCGGCCTAATTAAATATTTTTTTCCATTCAAATATGGCCTTTTAAGTCATTTTAGTTTTAAAAAAAAAAAAATTATCCTCCAAAGATTCTATATTATATAAATTCGTAATTTGCGTTGACGGAGAAGAATGTTTTAAATATATTAAGGGTCCGTTTGATTGTAAGAATGGAATTTGAATGGAAAAAAAATGAATTTTAAGGAATTGAATTATCTAAAACTTATTTTATTGGGAATTGTCAAATAAATGTGTTTAATTTGTATAATTTTTCATCTGAAAAATATTAAAATTTTGAATCTTTTGGTATTCATTTGACTTTGTTTTTCATGAAAATTGTCAATTAAATGGATAGATTTTTTTTTACAATTGTGGATAGAATTTGTTTTCATTGTCAAAAAAAATTACAAAAAAAAAAGGTGGAAAATCCATTTTCTCACCAAATTGGTTTTCCACCAATTTAAGGAAAAGAAGATCACGCGGTGGGGGAGGGGGAAAATGAATTTCATGGAAATTTAATGCTATCAAACAAGCAAAAAATTGGAAAACGTTCATCGAAAATCTTCCAGAAAAATGAATTTTATGGAAAATATATATCATCAAACAAGCAAAAGTTGGAAAATGTTCATGAAAAATCTTGCATATCAAACATGGCCCTTGTCCTTTGTCACTCTCAAAATTTGTATGAAAGAAATTATCATTATATATTTTTGGAGTATTCAAAATTATTGGAAACAACTTTCAATTAATTAGTACTTGATAATGGGTTTCATCATGACGTGTTTGTATGTTTTGAAATGA
>NC_036244.1:20687300-20710239 GCF_002742605.1 Olea europaea var. sylvestris | reverse complement strand
AATTTTTTAATTTTTTTTTTTTTTTTTTTTTTTTTTTTTTGCGTAGTAATCTAAGGGGTAAATGATCGATTATTTATTTATTTATTATCAAAAGCACCCCATATATCTGATAGCCACGATTAACAATTACATCAAAATAAAATGCAAGACTACAATTTAAATTTGGAGTTTACAATAAGCAATTTTTCTCCTTTGTCTTTTGGTAGACAAAGCTTAAACGGCAAATTATTTATATTTTTATTGTTTTATTTTTTAAGTCTAAAAATATAAACTTTAAAGGATGTGTTGGATTTTTTACCCATGGGTTCTGGATTTTTTTTTTTTTTCGTTTTTTTTTTTTCAATTGAAAGTGCAATCTTTCAGATTGATTTGATTTGGCTTGAAAGCTTGTCGAGGAGAAGGATCAATTAGATGTCAAAGAAGTAACCCAATCTAGTCTGAGATGTACAATAGACATTTGTTCGACTTGTCGAGTGTTACCCACCCTCATAACATTTGAGACATGATCTTATCTTCTACGCTGAAATTGTACGTAGTCGAAAACCTCAGTGAGCGAGTTTATGCTTAGGAGATCAAAAATTTATTGTGAATTTCCCAACATTTTAATGTTCCACTGTATGAATATTGAAGATACTGTATGAATATTGAAGATATTTTTAAGAAAAAATAATTTCACTTATAAATTTTATTCGACATTAGTCACCAGACTATAAAATATTCGTCAACTCAGAAGATCATCTACCTACAACATCAAGCCAAGACATTTTCAACATCTCCAATTCAAAAAAATATATAATCATTTCACATCAAATTAAGCAATTAATGCGGTGATCAATGTGAAACAAAACCTAGGCAAGTGACAGATTGTAATTAAATCAAAGTAGAGATCAATCCAGTCAAGGTAGTAGTAGACAGAGGTTATGATTGATTCAAGAAGGAAAAACAAGAAGTTTACATTCAAAACATATACCGATATATATATAAAGGAATAAAGCTTCTGCACAGACCCCTTAGGGTCTGTACAGGGGCTCACACATGGGGGGTGGACCCCATGTGTGAGGTCTACTCCCATGTGTGTGCATCTGTACATACCCTGTGCAAATAGGTTTCTACGAATAGCACAATTGATATATAAATAGATAAATCATTCCCTCTATAAGAGAGAATCTGACTAGGGTATGCAAATGACCCTGGCCATTTAGCATTTCTCATATAAATATAGCTTAAGCAAGCCAAATTTCCAAACATACGGGACAGCTGAAAAATAACTTACACTAAAAATTGATTTCAAGAATATGGAAACAAAATATTAAAATTTTTCAACAAACATGTAAAAATATGAAGACGCAAGAATTTACAAAACTGTGTTGATATGAAGTGCTTTGAGTAATGAAGTGGCCATTTGTTTTACCAGAACTTGGCCACCAGAACTCTGCCCATCTCTTCTCTCCTCAATCAAATTTTGAAGCTTCTGAGGTAAATCATTCTCCACAATCAGTTGCTTTGGACGAGGATGGTGCTCATAAACAGCCTGACAAATAAAAAACCAGAGTCGATCATCAAAAGGTAACGTGCTCAAGTGCCCAATGTATAGCATTTTACTTGACTCAACTGCAGATAGCTATTAAATTGCCGTCAAATTGTACTATTAACTTCCATGATCGTAATTTGCTAGAGAAGCACACAGTCCCAAGTACTTAATTTAATGAGCTCATAACAACAAACAAAATCAAATAAAAGCTTCTCAAAAGAATCATTTTTAACCGAAAAATATAAATATCCAAAGGTCATGTGAAACTAATAATTGGTTACCTGAAATCGCATTTAATATGAAATTTTCTATGGAAATAGTGAAATGCACAGACAAGTAATTGATGAGTATCCGTAAAAAGGTATAGAGACTAGTATTCTTTATAAATCACGACGGCTGATAAGTATGCAAATCAATCGTACAAAAGAATGACATACCGTACACAAGTCCTTGAAATGAAGAAAATAAAAATAAAAAATGGCAAATCATTGCTATTTACATAAATTTTTTACTGCTCATTTGTATCAAATCCATTTTCTATTGGAATAAACATTGACCAATTAAAATTTCAAAACGAGTGCTGAGGTCTTGTAAACATGCTTGAGTAGAAAGACTGCAGGGAGAAACACGTACAAGAGCAGAAATAAGAGTAGAAACAATGATCAAAATAAAGAGATCAATTCAGCAAACCAAAAGAATATGAAAAAGGTTTTGCAGTTACTCACATCAACAGTACCAAAAAGTCTATATGCAAGTGACTATCACAACTAGCACATGTAGTTCAACTTTGATAAAGTCTCTCTGTAATGTTATTAGGTTCGTCCATTTTAGCAGACAAGAGGGGGCAGGGAGGAAGCACTAAACATAGAATGAAGCCCCACTCTACCAAGTAGAATTTACTGGAGAAGCTGCTGCCCGTCTTTACTATAGGAAGTTCCTGAATATACTAATAACTTAATCTATCCAAGACATATAACATTGTACAACTGGTATTAGGACAGTGTGTGAACTATGTAACATGCAACAGATGCAGCATAAGAATTATCCCTTGCTCACCTTAATTAGTTTAAGCAAATTCAGGCGAGCTATAGCATCTGGATGGTCAAGTCTCGAAATCAGGAGTGGTGTCAAACCGTTGACTGCAAGAGTGGTATTTATTCGAGATGATTTCCTGCAAAATAATAAAAAAAATGAAAGAAAGCATCAGCGAGTTTCTTAAACTGAAAAGAAAGCAGAATAACGTGTTAATTGCATCCCTTTTCAGCTAGAAAATTGCTAAGAAAAGGTAAACTAAAAGATGGGTGCAGATCTAAAAATTGGGTTAGTCTGAACAAATGGCTTATTGCGGATGAAGTCATAGAAACAGATTTTCCTTCCTTCAATTGAATCTGTTGTTCACTTAACAATTTTCAGTCTTTTAGTAGAAGGTTACCTATCGATATCTAGATTTTTCAGGGATGTGTCGAAAAGTAAGTCCTTTCTATGGAGAAAATCTTTTGATAGGCAGTTACCTATATGAAGTAGAGTCTCTATGTGTTGGGATAACTTTAGAGAGACCACTTCTAGTATGGTCTAGTAGTAGTTCTTTTTATATTAGTTACGATGTGAACCAGCAATAAAATGGTCATTTCAATTTTTTCACCACAGCATGAGAGTTTAGTTTTAAAGAATCTGCAACTCTTCTGAACCCACTTGTGTTTGGGATGCAAAGCAGACCCAGATGCAAGGTCTGAGGGAAGCAGTGCAATGGCTTAAGTTTCTTTTCAATTCTTTCTGGCTATGCTGTGATATAAAGCCCTTAACATCGGTCAACCACATGATACACTTTGATTTTGATTTGCTGGTACAATCAAAATATATAACACAACATAACCCAATAACAAGAAACATAAAGAGAAATCCAAAGCAGATAAACTGTTGTTCATCCATCCATCAAATCAATGAACAAGTAGGGCTTCTACTTGTGCTTTTTGTAAACGAGCTTCCTGAGGAAACCACCTTGGACCAGCTTCTTCTAAACTTCTAACCAAAAGATATTTCAGAAAATTATCCAATCATACCCAAAAGCAGCTTCTTAGTCTCGTAAGCAGATTTGGCTTTTCAAAAGCACTACTAAACAAGCCCTAAGAGTGTGTTATTTTCAAGGCCAATACTTCAACTTGTGTATCAGCCAATAAACTGATTTGGACTAACCTCCAAAGTTGATTTTGATGCTAAAGCTTACAGGAGAGACCCCTCTCACCTGTCCAGCTTAACTGCTTTAGGTTCAGTTTTAGTGTCATCTTAAAACACTTTTTCAGAAGTAAATAAAGTGACATCAAATGAGCTCTGTAAAAAAGTTCACGTCACCAAAAATGACAAACTATAGCAAAGGTTTTGAAACAGAGGGAGTACTTTTTTTCACACAGACACTTGGAACGGATTTATTCATAGAAGAAATGACATACGTGATAATTTTCAAGAAAGGCTCCAGCATGTGCAAGAAATGCTGCTCTGGACAGCACTGGAAGAACTTAACCAGTTTCTGTACAGCATCCTTTTTCGACAAAGCTTGCTCCACTTTCTTGTTCTCATTGTCATGGGCCAAGCATACAGCTATTGAATCTAATGCCGTCACAGACCAAAACTCATCTTCAAGAAGGCTAAGGTACACATCCAGTCCTCCATGAGCCCGTAATTGCTCCCTTGAATTACGTGATGCATGGGCCATATCACATAGCAGCGGTAATGCATATTGTTTCAATGGAGAATCTGACATGATGAATTGCATCAAGTGTGGAATAATTCCGTTTTCCGCTGCTTGTTCCTGTCTCCGCTTGTTAATCTTGCACAAATTGAAAAGGGCATGGAGAACCTGTAACAATTAAACCAGTGAGACAATATTCAACGATGCATAAGCTTGAGGATATAAGTTACGTGCCTTTCCTTGGGGTACTCTAGTAGATAATGTTTGATATTACAGTTGCCCAGTTCTCTGAAAATTAAATTTTATCTTATTTTACTTTTATTGCTTCAACACCTCACCTCTTGATGTATTTGGGATACAAGGGCACCCTCTCTGAGATCGAGGTTAGGGATCAAATACTTTATTGCATCTGCTCGTTGAAGATGTTCTAAGCAATGTGGATCAGTGGAGAGATGATGAATACACTTCAACAACTACAAGACAAGAAATTAGTAAGGGTGATCAGACCGCAGCAAAAATCAGACAGAATGTTCAACATATAATCTCCAGCATTACCTTTAAAAGAATTGGAGGCTCTATCTTATTGAACATCTGGAAAACACGACTCAGTAAACTTTGGCTACACATGTAAGATTTAACTGTTGTGTCAGCGGCAGCAAACTCAAGTAGAAGGTCTGCTACCTTTTCCAGATATTCCCGAGCTACATCAACATTCCAAGATGATACCATGTGCGATAGTAACCCAGATGATGTTGCACTTCCTGGCCTAGCATTTAAAACTCCAGAACCAGACAGCACGCCTGATGCTGTCTGAGATGCAAGTCCAGCTGTGGAGGCGATTCCGCCATTAGATGTCAGGGATCCTAACTTCTTATTCGCTGTTTTAGGTGAACTTCTAGGTAATGACTCCATGGAGTTTTCCCTCCCTCGTCCAGATACCTCTGGAAAAAAATTAACAAGTATCAGGATCATTTTGTTGATCAACTTTAGTGCAAAGAAAAAATTATTGTGCAACTAAGTTCAATCAATATGCAAACTGCAGAGAAAATTGTAGAGCAAGAGAAATAGATCCAAGAGTCAGTGCCAAAACTCTGGCTTAATTCATTATGCACAATGGCTCTCTTTACTAGGGATGATATGGTTCCAATGAGTGGTTTAATGCAGATGCAATCATGAAAAACATATAGACCAAATACCTGAAAATTCTGCCATCAAAAAGTCCAGCCCATTTGTTTTCTTGTCAACAGATGCATGTAAAAGAGGTAGTATAGTATCATGTTTCTCCAACCCAGTAAGATGACGTACATACTCAAGCTGACCAGAGAAATGGCGTGATGGAGGCTCCTTATCCAACAAACTGAGAAGCGGTCGAACATTCTCTTGTTGAGTAGCAGTAGCTGAAGAAAACCCATTTGATGCCCCTTCCACAACTTTTGGGGGCCTATCCTTCGATGTTATACTTCCTGCATTTGAGCCTCTCTGCTGTTTCAGTTCAACTTCAGCTCGAGACTCTCTCTTTGACGCAGCATTGCTTCCTTTGTCCAAACCTGCAGAATCTGGTAATTTTGAAGCACCAGAAGCCTCCACATTAGCAATATTTGACCGAGGTCTATCAGCATCTGGAGCAAAGAATAGTGAATCAGGAGAATGTGATACTGATGTTTGTGACGGTTCTTGCACTCCTGGTAGTGATGCATGATCTCCTTGTTTCATTTTAAGATGATCGGGTTGATCAATTCCGTAAAATGGTGTATCTGTCTGCACAAAGGAAGGACTGCTAGAATCAAGAGGACCAGATCGTGGTCGTGGTGCTAGCCCATCGGCAGGGAATCCACCACCAACAGCTATGGAAGCCATACGTGTTGCCTCATTCAAGCTATAAAGAGTATTGATAAGTCTGAGTAATATCCCACTCTTGGCAGCAATACGACAGAAATCATTTCTGGAGGTGGACCTCTGAAGCTTGAAAATCTGCCACATGCCATCAATAGCAATATGAACCATTTCCCTAGATAAAGGAATAAAGTAAATTAGTCAATGCATTTACAAAAGAAGGTAAATGAGTTTGCTTGCAAGTCGTTGAAGTTGATAAAATATATATGGATAGAATAAATGTAAAACAAAAAAGAATAAAAAGAAATCCATGTCAAGTCTAAAAGAGAGAGAAATCAAAATCATTTAGCTTCTGCAGCAATGTTCCATGAGTAAATATTTTTTAATCCTTGAGAAACTCCATACATGAGCAATAAGTTCATCCATAAGATTTTTTGACATCATGCAGCACCAAAAGCCTAATCACAAGGTTATCTCCCAAGGTCGATTACATGGATAGTTAGTTTCCCACTCAGCTTCAAGGTCATCTGAAAGGTAGACCAGAACGATGAAAATCCTTTTCAATTTCCTCATACCATGTGATTTTTAAAACATCTTCCCCTGCATTTATCCCAAATATCTGATCGAATTTCTTACCAATGCATCTAGCAACCTCTTTTCGATATGGTCAAAACATGTTAATATTTTCTCCCCTATGTTCAATTGTCGCTACTTTAGTAAACAAGAAGAAAATAAGCATGTGTAAATGTTGGAATCTTCATTTGAAGTATACAAACTACGAACCTATGCTTTGCAGAATCAGCCTCCAGAAAGCCCACAAGGATTGGTATGCCACGACAAGCAATAAACATCTGCAATGTCAATGAGCTGAAGAAACAAATAATCTTATTCTCCGGAATAAAAACAATTTAGATCATCAATCAAACTGCAGTAGGAAGAAACTTAACCTTGATTGGCAGAGCTGCTGCAAAAAGAAAGCTGCTTCCATGCGAACCTCCCGGGGACTGTCAGGCATGGCAAAGCTCATCACAACAGGGATCTGGACCATAATTTAGGCAATATTCAAACACCAAGAAGCTTTATAAAAGAGGGTAATGAATTTCATCTTTTTCCTTTTCCTTTGGTACATGAAGTTGGAAGTTTGGAGTAATACAGGAGGAATGAAGTGCTGCATTTTGAAGATCAATGAATTGGACATCCAAATATCAATTTCAGGCAAAAGATAAGATTTGCAGAGGAGAAATTTCCTTTTCAATACTCATATTAGTCCAATATGGAATCTAATATGTAAATGCAAACATTGATGTTAGAATCTTTTAAAGCATTAAACCTCTTAGCTGGTTATTTAACATGCAATTGAAGAGATGTTAGTCGCTAAAACAAATCACAATAGCCATCATCATATTTGGACAAGCTTAGGTCATTGAAATTTTCAATTCAGAAAATAAACAGGGGTTACCTCACCTTTATCTCACATTCAAGAAAAGAGAAAAAAACATGTAATATTGCAATTTTTAATTTTTATTTCCAGTTCAACAAATATTTCACAGGATAATATGTGCTACACAAATTTCAACAATTATATCATGAATAAAAGTAACCATAAAAATTCTATTAATGTATAGAAATGTAAATCAGAACCAGAATCCACATAAATTACTAGTTGATATATTGGATTGAATCTAGTAAGTGGAGATCCAAGTTCAAAATGTAATTTAAATTAACAAAGCCTGGGTAGCAGCTACATGGATTTTCAACTTCCACTCCGTTGGATCAAGTGTCATCTCCAAAGTCAATCCAGAAAGGCTCAAGTATTATTAGTTATCTTAGTCCATGCAATTCAAGGTCAACATTTTCTCTAGGTTCCATCAATTCTCATAACTGGTTCACTCAATGGCATTCACTAAATATGCCCAAATTATCTCGGCGGGGGTGGGGGATAGAGAACCCGAGAGATTACGCATGAAGGATGCAAATAATTTATTCCCTTCTATTATTGCTATTTTTATGAATGAATAGGAACTTGACACTGTGTCAGAAATTTGAAATTATTCTACATAGATCCACAAACAAAATTAGTGGATTCTTTTGGAAGGCAAGTAAAAAACTATATATGTGGATGATATTCAGCCCCCGTTTGCCCCCATTAAATTCCATATAATTTTTCTCTCTCCTATTTTCAACCACACAATCTTTTATAAAATAATATTACGCATAAAACGAACACTTTTCTTTCTTTTTCAACTACTCATTTTTTGAAAAAATACTATTCCACCCATTTCCATTTCAAACAACGGGTTCCAAACGGGGGCTCAATTGATAGCACTTACAACAACATTCAACAAAAATCATCAAATTATGGATTGAACCAATTCTCACAAAGCAGAGAGACGCTACTGAAAAGAATACTAAAAATACTTACTAGACCGACAAGACAAGCATTCTCCAGGAAGTCTGTATTATCCTTGATTATCTGGTTCACAACTTGCAGCACTGAACAAATGACCTGAAATTTTGTAGAAATCATATCAATAATGAAAGTAAAAATATCACATAATTCAGCAAAAATATCACATAATTCAGCAGGTGACAATAACAGACTTTGAGCTTGATAAGGACTACATACACGAGTTCGTCGAACCTCAAGTAATTCCATTAGAGGAAGCAAACCATGTTGTGTGATGAAAACAATTTTCTGCTCTGGCCGCTGTTGAAAGATAGCACTCAACTTTTGACAAGAAGATACAATGACATCTTCTGGTTCATCTGGTCTCAATGATGACACTAATTTGCTAAATTCAACAGCCTGCACACATTTACAACTTCACAAACTAAACAAAGATCTACTTTACAATTGTAAGAATAGTATCTGCAACAAGAATAAAGACTACAAATAAATAAAAATAATGCAACGTATCAGATCAAGAAGAATAACTGAAGTGAATATTTTATTAGGGATCTGCTTTTTTTCCATCTCAAAAAAGACTTCAATAGTAATGCATTACCTCATATAAGAAATCAAGGCAGCTCGCACATACAAAATTTTCTAATCTAGAAAACTGTATACCTTCCATTATGAGCATACATTATTCAGGCAAATTTTGTTCTAACTTCTAACCACATAGCAAAATTTAAGCACACAAGATGTTTCTCCTCCAATGGATAATTGAAAGAACACAAGCTAAGTTCAATTATATTGTTCCAAAAACAATTAGTATAACAGCTACTAAAAATGAAATGTTGCAATAGGAGTACAAGTACCTGAAGGTGAAAGAGATTTTCTGCAGGCAATTTATCTTCAAATCCCTAATACGCAAAGATTACAGAAAACAGAACTGTCAGAGATGAGGCAACCAAAAACCTGACCAAGCCAGTCAAGATGTCAAGCATACCAAAGCATCGATATCAATTGCATCTTCGTTTAAAACACCCATCATTATACGCAGTAAGTCACCACCATTTGCTCGTGTTGATTCATTCTCCATTTGCTTTTGAGCAATCGTTGCTCTTAACTTTGTCGCCAGATCATTCTTTCCGCTGTCTGAGGCAGCATTGCGTTCATTTACATATGATGAGGTTCCAGAAGTAGAGGCTTTAGCAACCCTATCCTCCAGATTCTCCAGTGGATGAAATAAGTCGTCTAAAGAAGCATCACCAGGAGTGTCACTAAATCTACTCAGCTCATTTCCTCTTGAAACTGTTAATGACTTCACAGCCTTTGTGGAAACAAATAAGATTAATAACGTTATATAAAATGTACATGGAATAAAAGAAAATATATAGAATAGTACAAAGCAATACGTGATGCAAAATTAAGACAGATAAAAGGAGCTTGGAACTCGAATGGAGGATGATTGGCGTATAACATTATTCTGGGTAATGATCAACTTCAGTAAATTGTTATGCAGTAGAAGAGCTACTACTAGAACTTGATGTGGGAAAATAACTGACTATATGAATTGGACAACTCTACACCTCAAAAATTATTTTGATCAGAAGATAAGACAGGAACAAATAGAAAATCTACTTAGCATCATCCTCAGCCTGGATTGTGCCCATAGGTTAGATAAACATGCAATTTAATTGAAGACAATGGGACATCTGGTTGTTCGAGAAGTTACAGCTGGAATTAACCATCAAGTGCTACCATTAAGCATCCAAAAAGCTGTATAAGAACAAGCAGTACCCTCATATTGTAATTCCACAAGCATCACTATCATTTCATGGTAACAACTTTTAAATTAGAGAGTGAGAACCACAGATCCAATATTCCAGCAAAAGATGGAGGAAAGGACAGCCAGTACACAAGTATGAACATGGGTAGCATAAACACCCTCCACTAAATGAATATTCTTTGTCTAAGTTCACATGACTATTTAGGTAGTAATGAAAAAACGTGATATTTAAAACGAATTTGCTACTAATCATGGTAACAAGTTTCCTTTTAGTTGCATTATAGATGTAAAAAGAGACGTAACATAGGATAGCGGGTTCTTATTAGCAATTGAGTACATGTCAAACAAAGTGTAATTGATGAATTGAATATGTGTGTACCCTTGAGCTGAGAAAAGCACCATAAATAATACAAGAGTGTTGGTTTCTAATATAATTTACTGAAGGCATCTTGTTGTCTAGGTTTTGTACTTTAAAAATCTAGCTTAATTGAATTTCTCTAAAGTAAAAAAATCCGAAACCTCTTGCCTTCAGCAAAAATACCAGAATTATAAAGTTTTGTCTCATTAATAGAGTATTATATTGTTGTAATAGAATATCAAAAAAATAAACTCATTTAGTGGACATTTTTAGTGAAAAAAATAGAGGAATACTTTTAATTTTGATAATAATCACGTCAATCAATATCCTATTAGGATCTGTCAGTCTCCAGAGTCTAGATAATTATACAACACAAGTAATTGCAACAATTATATGCATTCCTCATGTACAATAAGCCGGGAAAAAAAGACAGCAAATGGCACAGCTTTACCTTCTGAGGGCCATAATCTTGGCTTTTTGGCCCAAAATCAAATTGCTCGACAGGAACAGAACAGCCCCTTCCTTCATCTTTTCTAGCTACAGCATTTTTCCTGCTAGACACGGGAGATTCCAGCTCACCATTTACCATTGCTCTGTTCTGTTGATCTAAGTTGGACGACTCATATTCCAACAAACTGGAGACTGATGCATCGCTATTATCCCGTATTTGAGAGTTTTCATAGAGAGCAAACGTGGGAATTTGATCTGATGTCATCTCATCCTCAAAGTCAAGAGTTCTTTCCTCAATAAGATCAACAGTAGCATTATCCTCCTCAGTAGACTTGCTGGTCCCCAAAGTGACCTTTGATAGCAACTCTGTTTTGGATTCCTGACATCAACAACAAGCTATTAAAGTAAAATACAAACAATAAACAAAAAAAGTAATACCATTCAATAATAATTTACTGATTCAACACAAAGACAAGAGGAAACAATGAACTCAATATACAGTGACAATCGAGTTAGAAGACAAGACAGTTTCAAACAAAAATTACTTTCTCAGCAGAAGAAGTTTCAATTTTATCCCCTTGTCCATCTCTGTTTAATCTTTCTGTATCACCAGATGCAACTTCGTCGATGTTTCTGCAAAATTACGGAGGCTTTAATATGCTCAATATTTCAATCCACTATTGATATTACTTCAATAATTATGACACTGATCATAAATGGAGAAGCTAAGTTGATAGAAAACACGTATAGGAAAACCAAAAATATTAAGAGCAACTAAAGTTCTTTGTTTGATCCACCGGAACCCATGCCATAATGCTTCAAGGAGATTATTAATGGTATCAAAGCAAGCATGACCAATTCTCAACACCCCCCCCCCCCCCCCGGGGGGACTTTCTTATAAGATCTGTGCAGAACAAAAATGGGTCTCTCTCCCACAGCTTTAGAAGCTGGGAAACAAAATAAAGGAGCATCATAAGTGCAATGCCACACTCTTATTTCTTGTGATTATCATGTCTATCTAGATTAATTGCATTAATACTACGTTTACTGCTTAATTTTAATATAATTATTTTCGTCTTGACTAACTATACAGTAAAATGTACCTTGACGCACTAGACGATCGACATAAATATTACACTTAATTATAATACGCATATAATTTTATTTTTAAGTTTGGAATTAATTATGATCTAATGTTATGTTTTAATTAGTTTTCATCTCCTATTTTACATAGAACGGACCTATATCATTGGTCTTTCCATGTAAGTCAATTTATTAATTGAACTAATAATTAGACATTAAATTGGTAATTTAATAAATTTATGGAAACCAAACGTTATTTCCTATATTCTTTTAAATAATTAACGTAAATGAATAAATGAATGCCCCAAATGGAAAAATTGACTTTTCTAATTTAGACAACGTGATTTGCAAAATGAAGTTAAAACTTTTTCAGTTACTCAATGCAAAAGGCATTGTTTTCAAATGAAAACCAATCATACCTCACATGATCAAAATTTCCCTAAATTATTTCCCCTTTCACGATACTTTTGATGATAAGGTACGAGTTTTCACCTTTAGTCAAGCATGTGCTTCAAATCCAAAGATCTATCATTTGTTTTCACCTTTCACGATACTTTTGGTGATAAGGCATGAGTTTTCTTTTTATATTGTTTGGTTCTTATTTTTGAGGATTTAATCTAAAATTTATGTCATGATCAGCCATTCCCTATCTTCGGCTGGAAATGTCAAGCAACAGAAAATGTTAAGAATTTCAATCAATGTTCACATCCTATGATTAAATATATATATAAATATGTGTATTGTTCCTTCAATTGTTCAAACCCAAGGGCTCATATTTCGAAATCAAGTACTGTGCTTTAATGATATGTTGATTTTTGATTAAGCCATGTTTTGCTCATATTCTAGTGTTTAGTTTCTAGTTTTAGCCCCCGTTTGTTTCCAATTCTTTCCTCATTAAAATGAAAAATATGACCTTTATCTATCACATCAAGCCATTAAATTTGAATTTTTATTTCTTATGTGGGACCCGTAATAGCTATATTTTTCATTCTCATTTTTACATTAATGTGTACCAAACGGGGCCTTATTTACTTAGTTCTTTCTGTGAATCTATAATTTTAATTGAGAAAATTTCTATGTATTAGATGGGGAGTCTTAAATTTATTTATCAATCTATATGCAGAGAAATATAGTTACTTGTTTATTTATAAATATTGAGATTAGTAATCCTTTTAAGTTTTATTTGATTTATAAGTACTATTATAAACTAGTAGACATGTGAAATATTTATGATCGTCAGTCAAGAAATATAATGAAGTAAGGGATAAGATTTAAATTCAATTAGAATATAGTACATGTATGTCTA
Organism: Olea europaea var. sylvestris; assembly: GCF_002742605.1. Taxonomy (NCBI): domain Eukaryota; kingdom Viridiplantae; phylum Streptophyta; class Magnoliopsida; order Lamiales; family Oleaceae; genus Olea; species Olea europaea. The sequence continues at coordinate 20,696,817 of NC_036244.1, read as the reverse complement.
TACTGATTTTTATTTTTTTATTATTTTTTTTCGGTTTAAAATGATTACTTACTGATAAGCTTCTCATAATAGCCGAACACGTGCTAGTCAATCGAGAATTTACCATGACCCCTAAGCATTATGTAAAAACCAATTTACTTATGCGGTCATATCATATAGTCTGGGTTATGCACATATTTGATCATATTAAATAAATGGTGCTCAAAATAGAAACTACAGTAGATCTAATATATTAATAATAATAATCAATGAGTATATAGAAGTTTATTTTTAATCAATGACAATGAACTAGGACTTTTGGCACATTCACTTTGTGGGCGGCTAGTCAAATCTCTATTTATCATTCTAAAAGTAAATTGCTAAGTATTCAAGGTAAGTAAACCTCCCCTTATTTCATGTGTAAATCATGTTGTAATTGCATAAATGTGTTACTTAAATTGTTCTTATGTGAACATGATATTTGGACATTGCTTTTTTAGGTTTAAATCCATCTATGGCACCCAACTTTGTATTTAATGTCACCATAACTACCCAATTTGATTTTATTTCATCATGACCACCCAACTTCATATTTAGTGTCACCATGGCCACCCAATTTCATAAAACGTTTCTTCATGACCATCCAATTTCATATAACGTTTCAATATGACCATTCAACTTCTTTTCACTAATTTTAAAAGGAGAAAAACAATAACTTTGCATTATAAATAAAATAAAAATTTATTTTAAAAAATATAATAAAATAAAAAGTGATTTAAAACGTTACTTAAAAATTAAATAAAAATATATATTTTGTAAAGACATTACTTAAAAAAAGTTTTTATTTTTTTTAAGTAACTTTTTTTTTTTAATAAATTTTCATTTTATTATTATTTTTAAATAATTTTTTATTTATTTTTAAAAAAAATTATTTAATATATAATGCAAAGTTACCATTTTATACCTTCTAAAATGAGTAAAAAGGGTGAAAAGGAATTGGGTGGCCATAGTGAAACGTTATATAAATTGGATGGTCATGGAGAAACGTTTTATGAAATTGGGTAGTTATGGTGAAATAAAATCAAATTGGGTGACCATGATGATACAAAGCCTTTGTTTGAGCCCCATTTTGGAGGAAATAATGTATTTTGAATAGTAAATTGATGGAGCATGTGTGGTTAAAAGTTAAGGAAAAATTTTATGTTTGCGTTAATATTATTTTATTGAAAAATGTGTGATTGAAAATGAATTTTGAAGAAACAAATTTTTAGAAGAATAGGGCTCAAACAAGGGCTAAATATAAAATTTGGTTCCCATGGTGACACAAAATACAAAATTGAGTGGTCAATGGTGGATTTAACCCTTACTTTTTATGTAATAAATGTTTCTCATGACATATTTATACATGTCAATACATTCATAAGCATACATGAACTTTCAAGAAATAAAATATTTTCAAATGTCAACAAGTCAATGACTATTTCAAAAGGCATGTATCCCAAACGTTTTTATTACGAGGCGTATGTCTATGCCATGAAAAATGTAAGTGGAAAATGTGGCATGGGTTATCGGGCACCCAACCAATGTTCAAAGATAATATTAATGCTAACCGCTTTACGGTACTATCGGCCTGATTAATCGGGTTTCAAATAATAATTGTCCACTTAATTGGGTAAGCGATACACCAAGTGAGCTCATGATATGAATATTAAGTTTAAAATGAAAGAAAAAGGGATACATATCAAGAAATATTTTTTAAAGAATTTCATACGCATACCATAAGCATGCATCGTATGCATGAGGTTTACTTACTGAGCATTAGCTCATTCCACGTTATCCCTCCCTATTTTCAGATGATAAATGCAAGATGATTCGAGACAACTTGTGGTGACACGGACTCGGTACTCATATAATTTAAATATTTATTTCTTTTTGAAATAAAGTCCAGTTTAAATTGTCTTAAATTTTATTCAGTACACATTATTTTCATAAATTAAGTAATTGGTATTTATCATGTTAAAGAAAAAAACATAACCATATTCTGCATTTATGATTTTTTAATAAAAAATTTAATGATAATAGTTTCAAATTTAGGTATCAAAATTTGGGGTGTTACAGTAAGGCTTAAGAGCTCAAGTGGCTAAGGTACTAAAAACTAATCTAATTACTCAACCAATTTTTTATTGTTCATCTCCATGGAAAATTTATGGGTTGAAAAGTGTGTGGCCTATGCAAATATGCAAAGTACAAAGAACATTATAATTGTACTCAAATCACTTCAAACCAACAACCGTAGCTTGACATAATACACAAGTTTAAATCAGCACCCTTTAATATGAAAATTCAATATTCGAATATCTCAGACTGAGGGAGGGAAACAATCAGCAAGAACATTACCTTAGTGTTCCACTATGGCGGAGAGAAGTCTGCAAAGCCCGTCTTGAGTTCTGTATCCAAGGATGTGAAAGTAATGTCTTTGCATCAGGCCTGTGTCTAGCATCCTGAAACGTTATTTTAAATGTCAACTGGAGCAACTAAAATGCAAAATGACACGGATATGGCATTGGTCTCACTTCTTCCAAAACCAAGCAAACGACATTATTTTGTCAAAAATAAAATTACCAGCATAAGAAAGACATGCAAGAGTCTCTAGCAAAATGGCATCACCCAAGAATCAGGATACAATTAAATCAAGCTAATATTGGATTGTAACAATTTAGGACAAGAGAGCCAAAACGATTATCCTATCTAACCACTTGTCCACTGGAGTGAAAATTCTATCATGGCTAGATTCAGTTCATTAATTACTAAATTGTGAATTCCCATCAAATTATCAACATATGAACCAGTAACTTAAATGGTACGCTCACTTGAATTAAAATTAATTCACATTGTATATATAGGATGCGAGCAAATTTCAATTGCATTTCACCGTGTGTTTGCTCATTTTACTGGAAAAAAGGGTGGAACTAGGATTTGATAAATGTTTGTCCTCTTATTTTAATTTTCCTTTCTTTTATAATGAAGTTGCTAGTTAACCATTCCTATTACAAATTTACCTTGATCTTGTTTGACCTTGTCTTCAGTATATCATTTTCTCTTGGCCAAATCAATTTGTAATATACAAGCAAATAAAGGGCTTGCTATTAATTATGTAAATGAAGAAAGCCCAAAATCAATTTGAAATATGAAACAGGAAAACCATTGCACATGAATATAATCTAAATGTTTCCAGCTCACCTTCTTAAAGCACTGACGCAGGAAATCAGTAATAGCAGGAGATAGACTATCTGGAATTGGAGGATGCTCATCCTGGAAAACAAGAATTAAAATAGTATAACTCTTCCAATTTAAAGGAACATAAAATAAAAAGTTAGGAGTCTCTGTCCAATAGTTATGGAAGAATGTATCAAGAATTTCCTTCTCTTGTAATCGTTTCTTTTTCTTTTTTTTCTTTCTTTCTTTTTTTTTATTTTTTATTTTTTTATTTTTGTGATCAATTTGATAATCATGGATTAGCAAACAACGGGATGTTAAACCACCATGAAATTCCAAACTATGAAAGTGAAATGCCATCTTAAAGGATGATTGTAATTATATGATGATAATAAATTCAAACTGATATTTTACCTGCACGATCCGAAAGAGGGCAGGCATGGGCTGGAGATCATAGTATGGTGGTACACATGTGAGAAGCTCAATCACCGTGCAACCAACACTCCAGATGTCAGATGCAGCACAAACCCCCGACATTTCAATGACCTATAACATTTGACATGATTATCAATAAGATGTCAGAGATGCAACCCAATACTTTGCACTATACATATTACAACTCGTTGCGTTACTCCTCGAAATTCACATTACTGGATAAATTACAAATCTAATACACATCATGTATCCCTGCCAATGCTGCGTCATAGAGATATCAATCCTCCATTGTGTGTAGTCTATAAAAGTACACTTCCTTTACTTCCATTAGAAACAGGACAGAGAAACCTCTTGGCAAATCACCAGCAACATTAGCTGCCTTAAGGTAGTTTATCTTGAACAGAATTTTTTTTTGATTGATGGTGAAAACAAGATGCTCCTGACTGAATATTTAGGTTTTGTTTCAGACCCATTTTCATATAATAAAAAATTTCGTTAGTGATTTTTTTGGAGAATGTGCAGTTAAAAAGTGGGGCAAAGTTTGGATTTGTGTGTAAAATTATTTTATTGAGAGTGTGGTTAAAAATGAGTTGAGAGAAAAATTAATTTTAAAGAATGGGGCTCAAACAGGGGCTTAGTTTAATTCACCGTCAAATCTTTGAACAGTCAGGAGAGAGGAGATAAGAAACTTACTGACCTTGTTTAAAAATGTTAAGTTGGGTATTGACTTAATATGTGAGGTCTAAGCCTCGAGGCACTTTGAGGCGTAAGCCTCAATATAAACCAATAAAAAGCCCAAAGTATTATAAAAATAAGGATGATACTCACAATAAACCATAACATTGTCTAGAAAACCATTAAAAAAATCAACAAAACTAAAAGCCTAACTTTCCACCAGAAATATAAAACGGATCAACAAAGTAGCAAACTATATTAAAATGGTTGGCTCATTTTATAAACTGTTGATAATCATTCAAACCGCTTTTTATTAAGAGTCAAACCGCTTTTTATTAAGAGACCCAAAAGTAGTACCTACTTATCCATCACTCATTTCATTTCTATCTATTTATTATTTAAACCAATTGTAAACAACTTCCAAACATGCAGTAAGACTGAAATCTAAAAAACAAATGAGACAACTGGTTATCACCGGACACCAGATGTCTTAAGTTGTATGCATAGAGGGCTAAGGAGTACAATTCCCATATGACCCAAGGCTTGCACCTTAGTAAGTCGAGGTTTAACTCATGACAATGAGGACTTAAAAGCTTAAGATTTCAGGCTCTCCTGATGCATGCCTCAAGGCATAAGCATCAGGTCCATCACAAAGTATATGCGAGAACCAAAAATCTACGAAGATTGGTAAGCATCATCAGCCACCATGCTGATCTACAGAAAATGCAAAATATAAATTACGGACGGGTAATTCCTATAATTTACTGTTACATCTACCTAAGGAATTGTGCTTCAAACCAAAGAAAGTGAATAATGAACTGGTTGTAATAGCATTTACTTGTAAGACTACACCTTTTTAACTTTTATAAACAAATGACACAGAGGTTCAAGAAATATACAGCAAATCAATTAATCTTTTTGCTTGTCCACAATGAATTTTGATTGTTGTTATTTTTCAAGTTCCACATAATCCACGGATCATAATTAATACTAGGAGTTAAAACATTTAAAAATATTATATTTCATTACATGTAACACCAATGTATGTCGTTTCTAAGGATCACATCCCCTACATCATCTTGGTAAACATTGTAATTCCTAGTTGGATGATGAGTTGAAATGGCTTTACAATTGCACTAAACCCTAATATTGCCTAACGCTATCATGCATGCACACAACTTATGCCCATGGTTAGAAATACTTTCCACTCGATAAATAAATAGTAACTCGATAGATTCCAATCAACCGCACTCATTCTAGAAGGGAATAGAAGAATTAACCTGAAAGTGGGGGGAGGGAAAACTGAATTCTATTAGAAATAGATCTATAAATAAGGGTAGAAGGGGGGGGGGGGGGGGGGGGGGCAAGAAGGGGGGGGGGGGTAGAGGTAGGCAAATATTGAGTGAGAGAAAGGAGTCTTGTAATCATTTCCATTTCTCTAATTTTCTGCATTTCAATTCAATCGAACATTTCTTTCAAATTCAGTTTTTCCTTTAGCTTCCTATCAAATTGGTATCAGAGCCGATACACCCTGATGGCGCAAAAGAAAACTGAAAGCAAGGTGGAAGCTATGGAGAAGGAGTTAGAAGAAGTCAATTCAGAAATTCACGGTTGTCAGGTTTGGAGAAATTGGTGGAAAACATCACCCAAACTATGGCGAAAATTCTGCACTTCCTAGAGGATACACAAAAGGCTGTGGCAACACTAATTAATCCAAAAATTGGGGTGATTCCAAACGTCGAGGGAGGAGGATCAAAGAGCATCACGGAAGGGCACGTTTTCTCTGGTACACACCAGGATGAACAGAGAAAAATTGATAAAGGGAAGTGGCCGGAGGGTTCAGTCAACACTAGTTATGGAGAAGTGATTGCAGGTACCAACTTAAGCATAGATGACAACAATTGGAGGCAAATTAGAAAATTGGAGATGCCAATTTTTAGTGGAGAAAATCCAAATGGGTGGCTGCTTCAGGTGGAGCGTTACTTTGAAGTTAATGGGCTGACCGAACAAGAAAAGATGGCTGCGATTGGGGTAAGTTCAGATGGAGATGCATTGTCATGGTTACAATGAACCGAAACGAGAACCCCTTTTCACACATGGGAACAATTTAGGCAGCAACTCTTGTTATGTTTCCAACCAACCCAAGAAGGCAGCCTGCGCGAGAAATTTTTGGCCGTGAAACAAGAAGGGATAGTGGCTGACTTCCGTCGTACCTTCGATGCTTTGGCCGCGCCTGTGCAAGGGATGATGGAGGAAGTGTTGGAGGCAACTTTCATAAAAGGGTTAAAGACAGAGATAAGGGCTGAGGTTTGCTTGTTATGTCCAAAAGGGCTAGACCAACTAATGGACGTGGCCCAGCGAATTGAAGACCACAATAATATAACAAAATTGGCAAGGGAGGATCCGGCGCAAGAAAACACTCCAACCTCCTTTAGCCCAAATCAAAACGAAGGAAGAAAAACAGAGTTCTTCCCTACACGATCTCTGATGGTAGAGGAATGGACAACCACTCCACGCCGGGAATATCCATCAAGAAAGATGTCAAATGCGGAGTGGCAGTTGCAACGAGAGAAGGGCCTGTGTTTTCGGTGCGACAAGAAATATACCATGGGTCATCAATGCAAGAATCGCGAGCTGAAGGTGCTGTTGGTACAGGAAGATGAACATACAGATCAGGAAAAGTGTGATTTGTCGACAAAGGAACAACCAATTGAGGTGGCGGAAAGGGTGAACTCTCATTAAATTCGGTAGTAGGTTTGAGAACTCCTGGAACTATGAAGATTAAAGGTATGGTGGCAAAACAAGAGGTAACAGTCCTAATTGATTGCGGGGCAACCCACAATTTTATTTCAGTGGCACTAGTCAAGAAGTTGGATCTGCCAATTGTGACGACTACAAATTATGGAGTTATTATGGGGTCTGGCGAATCTGTGAAAGGAAAAGGGATTTGCTGGGGAGTCGTGGTGGAGATGCAAGGGCTGACAATAGTAGAGGACTTCCTACCCTTAAAGCTAGGCAGCACCAATGTGGTGTTGGGGATGCAATGGTTAAGTAGCTTGGGTAGCATGGAAGTCAACTGGAAACTCCTGACTATGAAGTTTCGAATGGGAGAATCAATAATGAGTCTTGAAGGAGATCCCGGGCTGTACAAGGCAGAAGTCTCATTAAAAGCCATGATGACGGCTTGGGAACACGAAGGGCAAGGAAAAGGGTTGCCTGAATTTGAAGTTCGTGGGAATCAACGAAGTTTTCACCTTGGGGAGAAGGTGGATTTGGAAACCGGGGGTAATGATAGATTCCAATCCACCACACTCATTCTAGAACGGAATAGAAGAACTAACCTGCAAGTGGGGGAAGGGAAAACTGAATTCTATTAGAAATAGATCTATAAATAAGGGTAGAAGTGGGGGATAGAGGCAGGCAAATATTGAGTGAGGGAAAGGAGTCTTGTAATAATTTTTATTTCTATAATTTTCAGCATTTCAATTCAATCGAACATTTCTTTCAAATTCAGTTTTTCCTTTAGAGTCCTATCATAACTCTTCCAAGGTAACATTTTATGTGTGCTGGCAGTTGACACTCCCGGAGTTTGAGTAAGCTAAAAGTAACTTAAAGATACTTTTAACTAAGCTTTTGTTTCCGAACATGTTTAGAAACATTATTTTTTTCTAAAACTAAAGTAAAAAGCTATTTATTTTGAGAGTAAGACATGAGTTGCTTTGAAAATAAGTAACATGCTTGTTTTCAACTTTGACAAACAAAGTAGTTATTTATTTTAATGGTGGACATTTTAGGTTTTGGCCAAACATGAACTATGTCTTCGTTGACACCATAAAACATCAATACTACGAATCCTCCTCTTTTTATTGTCGCGTCAGGACTTCTAAAATCTGTGCAGCAGCACAGCCAGCTCCACAGATAACTCCCATGATACTTAACAGCATACATTAAAAAGATCACCAAACACAAACAAAAATTTATCCAACAACTTTGCAACCCCTCTCCATAAACCAAGTCATACAATCAACGACAAAAACTAGTTGCTCAAATCAAATCCAATCAATCAATTTTTCGATACTCAATTTTCAACAGTTTTTTTCTATTATGGAAAATAGTGTAAAAAACATCAAACCACTCTTTGAACAACAGATGGTCTCGAATTAATTGGAAGCTGCAAACACCATGTCATAACTTCCCTAAGTTCATAAAATGTCAACAATGTGATGTAGGATGAACAAGAAAGAAAGAAGAAGGAACGGGGAGGAGAAGCAGAGAAAAGGGAGAAGAGGAGAAGAAACCAGAGGAAGAGAGGGGAGGGAGAAAACGGCTGCAAGCCACCAAAAATATTTCAATTCTAATTCATCATCAACTGCCTCAAATGAGAAACAAAACAGAAATAACTAGTAGAACACAAACCCTAAAGAGAAGGGCTTGGGTCAAACCCACTAAGCAAGCCTAATAGCGAAAACATAAACAATAGTCCAAATAAAATATAACTAATAGTCCAAATAGAAAATAAATAATAAATGGATGTCCGCATCAACTCTCTCGGGGTGGGAGAAAACTCGACCCCGTCGAGTAGATAAAGCAGAATGTTGCACTGAATCTGATGCGAAAGGCTCCAAGTCATGCCACGGGGGACGATCTTTCTCGATGACCAAATACCGAAACTCCACAAATGATAACAAGGATAGTTGTAGCTTATCCTCAAGGATATGATCCAACCAAGGAGGACGATCTTTCTTTGTAATCATATACCGATACTGAACTCCCAATAGTAAAAATTCATGCCACTCATCTCCAAAATCTTCCTCATTGGTCAACACAACCTGTTTATCTAAAATAGCATCAATTACATCTTTGTGTGCCGTGACATGTGTTATTGGAGTGAAAATGGTAATATACTTAGGTTGGGGATCCACATAAGGAAGTAGAAAAGGATCATCAAGGAAATTAAAAAGGCCTTTGTAAGTAACAAAGTCTTCAATATGTAAAGTAGAGTGGTGGTCAAAATGTGATGAAAAATTAATGACATGTACGTATGGACCAACATGCTTTAAAACTTTAAAAGGACCAGCACTACCGGTTTGCAATATAACATAATCCCCAAGATGAAATTGAAAATATTGTTTATGCAAATCAGTTTGAAGTTTATATAATGCATTACTTGCGTGAAGTTGTTTATTGATCTTAATATGCAAGTCATGAAGAT
>NC_036244.1:20626563-20687096 GCF_002742605.1 Olea europaea var. sylvestris | reverse complement strand
TTACATTCTTTCGTTCTTCCATGACTAAGGTTCGATTAGGACATTTAGAAGAAATGTGACCAAAGTCTTTACAGTTGATGCACAACAAGTGAGAAGAAGACCTTGGAGTTTCAGAAATTCTACCCTGATTTTTCAAGATTGGAGAACCATTAGAAGGAGGAGGTCCTAGAAGGGACTTAACGGGAGGAGGTGGAGCCAATGAAGCCAAATGATGATTATCAAAAATTTTACCCATATTTTTCAAAATTGGAGGAACGTCAGACGGGGGAGGTCCTAGAGGGGACTTAACAGGAAGAAGTGGAGCCAATGACACTGAAGGATGATTGTCAATATGCTTTCTACATGAAGAAGATCTTGGACTATCACGACCTTTACAATTATCTTTCCAAATAGGAGGAACATTAGACGGAGAAGGCTTTATGATAGACTTATGACGAGGAGACGCTAATGGGATGGGTGAACGACGATGACCACGCCTTTCATATGGAGTACTAATAATCAACTCATAATCTCGAGTTAACGAGTAAACGTGATCAAGAGTAGTGACACCTCGAAGAAAAAGCTCACGCCTAAGATCATCTCTCAGACCTTGGCTAAACCTACTCAAAGTCGTAGTCTCGTCCTCAATTAAATGACATTTGATTCGAAATATACTCAGTCACTAGTTGATTTCCTTGTTTAAGGGCATTCCATTGAGTAAGAATTTCAAAATTATTTCGTTCTCGCTCACGAATCTGATCCCTATACCTACGATCGTGTCTAAAGCATTTTTGATCACCATGATGATGATGATAATATCTATTATGGGTCACTTTGGATTTATGAACGTCGGTTGAACGAGGGATTTTCTTAAAGTTGTTCAAATTAGCGGATAAAGCCTTACTTTCTTCAAGAGTAGTAATCACCTAAGTTTGGATAGCCGCTATTTGTTGGGTGAGTGCATCAAATTGTGAGGGGTTCATGTTGAAGTAGTAAAGTGACAGGACGACTTGGATAGCTGCTATTTGTCGGGTGAGTGCATCAAATTGTGAGGGGTTCATGTTTAAAGTAGTAAAGTGACATGATGACCACTAGGCAATTGTACGCAAAGCAATACTACCTAAATGAAATGCAATAGAGAGACCAATATGCATCAAGGACCAATGATTAAAACATCAATTTGAAATTCTCTCTCTCTCTCTTTTCTTCCCTTCCAAAAATGCAAGTTAATAGTGCTGATGCTTGTAAATAATAAAGCAAGGGTCCAATACTTGTCAAGATCAAATGGTATTGTCAAGATTTCTAATTAGGTAGATAAAAGAGGTAACAATGGCACATCAATTCAGTAAGATAAATGGGGCAACAATGGCAAGTCAATTCAATGAGTGATTCCAGTCAAGTGAAGTTTGAGGCTAAAGTTGTGATAGTAACAGCAACACAAAGAATCTAAGTGATGCACTTTTAAAATAAAACAGAAGTATAAACCAATGAGAATTAGGAGATAGCAACTCCATGTAGTCTAGTTGCCTGAATTGCTAACGATTGGGCCTCCGATCTGCCTGTATCAAATGTCTCCAGCTCCTGAACTCACGGTCATTGCATATTCTAAATTGTTGGCTTCACTGAAATTGGACAGATACTGAAATAGAAACGTCTGTGTAACTGAATGGGTTGCTTGGTAGTAGACTGAAACTGTAGACGCTGGCTTATGGAAATAATGAGCAATGGCAGTTCACAAATGGCGAGAAGTGGCCGGCATCTAGGATAATGAGCAATGGCCGGCCGATTGATGGTCGGCCGACTAAGTGGTGAAGTCCGACTGGGGTGCAAATCGGCGACGGTGACGGGTAGGAGGGAACGGGCGACTGGACATCGTGGGTATTGACGGGGTGAGCTGCTGGTCGTGGGGAGTGACAGGATGACTTAGGGCTCGGGTTGGGAAATTGATTTGGGTAGTGAGATAAGAGTTGGGTTGGGCCGGGTATTGTGAGTTGGGCCGGCGATTGGTATAATGGGCAAATGTGGGTGTGGGCTGGATAATTGGTTTGTATGGTAATTGGGTCTTATGGGCTTGGAGTATAAGTAGAGTTGGAATAATGAATCAATGGGCTGCTGTAATTGGGTTAGGGATATGGGCTTGACCGAGTCTATGGATTACGAATTAGTGGGTTAGGTGGGTTTGGGCCGTGTTCAATACGGGCTGAGTTTACACTGAAAATTATGTTGGGCTGGAATATATGTTGGGCTAGAATATATGGAATTGAAAAAAAAAAATATAAACTAGGGTTTGAAACAGCAACTTTAATGCAAAAGGAAGCAGCAAATCAATCAAATTGAACAACATATATTTTTTTTTTTTTACTACAGAATGAAAATCAAAAATTTCGAAGCCGGGTGTGAACAGTACCCGTGAACAGTAACACGAATTTTTTTTCCCCAACTAACTCTGAAAATTGAAGAATAAAATTGCTGCCTTTACCAAAATCCTTTTAATTTGTGCTGTCCCAACAAAATTTGGGAGAAAAGAAGAGATTTTGGATTGTAAAAGAAAGTACCCAAGATTCGGCTCTGATACCAAATTTGATGTAGGATGAACAAGAAAGAAAGAAGAAGGAACGGGGAGGAGAAACAGAGAAAAGGGAGAAGAGTAGAAGAAACCAGAGGAAGAGAGGGGAGGGAGAAAACGGCTGCAAGCCACCAAAAATATTTCAATTCTAATTCATCATCAACTGTCTCAAATGAGAAACAAAACAGAAATAACTAGCAGAACACAAACCCTAAAGAGAAGAGCTTGGGCCAAACCCACTAAGCAAGCCTAATAGTGAAAACATAAACAATAGTCCAAATAAAATATAACTAATAGTCCAAATAGAAAATAAATAATAAATGGATGTCCGCATCACAATGGCTTATGTTTTCAGTTTTCACCTCTAACATAGCCTAAAAACTCAACTTATCACCATAGGAGCGAAGTGTGGTGTGATGGAGGGGGGTTGGTGCTCAATCGATGGTCGTAGATCTTATGGGGTGAGTTTGTGGAAGTATATCTGACGAGGATGGAATGAATTTCGAGAGAAATTGACTTATGTGGTAGGGAATGGCAATAGTATCACATTTTGGGATGATTGCTGGTGTTGAGATCATCCGCTAAAGGCACGGTTTCCTTCTTTGCATCGCATTGCTTTGGAGCATTCCGCTATGGTGAATGATACACTAGCCATACATAATGAAAGTTACAGCTGGAATATTGCCTTTGAGAAAGGTTTGCAGGAATGAAAATTGGATGATTATGCACTGTTTTTAACCTCTTTGCACGAGGCGCATATTCAAGTAGGAGAGGGTGATCAGAGCAGGTGGAAGTTGGCACGAGATGATATTTTTTCAGTTCGCACTTATTCTAGATCCATATTGGGACCGAAGAGTTGATTTCCCTAAAAGATGGTGTGGCAATGTAAACTGCCTCCACGGGTGGCTTTCTTGTTATGGACGGTTATGAGGAAGCAGGCGTTAACGATGAATAATCTTCGAAGAAAAGGTTTTTATATTACCGAATGGTGTTATATGTGCAAGAGAGATGGGAAAACGATTGACCATTTGTTCCTCCATTGTGACGGCGTTCGATGGTTGTAGAACGATATTCTAGCTTCCCAACATTTGAATTGGGTGTTGCCTAGGCGCATAGAAGATGTGTTGCAGGTATGGAGAAGAAAATTTCTAGATAAAGATAGTAGGCTTGCGTGAAATCTTATTGCGAAATGCATTGTATAGTGTGTCTGGAGAGAAAGGAACTGTCATTGTTTCGAAAACCAAACAAAAACAACAAAGCAGATTAGAGAATTGTTTTATATGACTTTGTAGACTTGATTTAATGCTACGGCCACTAATCGCATAGAATGACTGCCAAATTTTATGTCTTTTCTTTCTTGTTCAATTTGATAATACACCTCCCATGTATTATCCATTGATTAATAAAAATTACTTGATTACTTATTAAAAATTTAAAAAAAAAAAAAAAAAGAAACCTCAGCGTATCATATTATTAACGGAAAGGTCTTGCAAATTTTTACTTGCCAACGGTATACCTCACCCCTCATAAAACCATAAGAGAAAAGTCTTTGTGGTACCAACAACAAACAAAGATGCCATATTCCCAACTTCATGAAACAGCTATCGGGTTCAAATGCCAATAATGGGCAGCAAAGCAATACCTCAGGGGCCATCCAGTACGGCGTTCCAACAACTGAATGGGTATTCACATCAGCTTCAGTCAGTTTTGTTGCAACCCCAAAATCCGCAAGTTTCACAAGTCCCTGAAAGCATGAGTTAGTTCAGGGAACTACCATGTTCAGCAAGCTTAATTTTTTTCTTAAAAAATACATAAGACAAATCCTAGCAGCCAGACAAATTAAATAAAAAAAACTAAACAAATTCACAACTGATGCATGATGAGATCAGAGTTAAATCAAAAAATTAAATAGAATTACAATTTTCCTCATATCAACTGAAGAAGAATCGAGATAAGTTTTTTAGCTGAAATTAAGCCCTTGTTTTGGTCCCCATTTTCCAAAACTCATTTTTCCTCAAATTTATTTTCAACCTTACATTTCATGGAACCACAACTTTTATCAACTTTTTATCCGTCAACTTCATCAAAATCTACTAAACTTGATTTTTAGCTAGCTAAATCAATAATAGAAACAAAAAGCAAATCGTATTAGAAAATATCCTACGCACAAAATGATGCAAGAGAGCAGAAAAACACCCTAAAAACAATTGTGATAACATACCTCTTTTGTTGTCAAAATATTTGCCCCTTTGATATCTCGATGAATGACACCTTGTTCATGTAGATATACCAGACCTTCAAGTACCTGACAACAAGTTTATTGCTGAACATTTACAAGCAATGTAGTGAACATAAAATAGCTAATGAACAATGAGGTTTTCCTTCTGAGACCTGGGCTATGTATACGGCCACCAAGGACTCCGGAAAAGGGCCAAATTTATTTGGCTTGATAATATTAGCGAGTGATCCATTCTCCACGTATCTTTAAAACAAAGTGATAAAATTTATAAGTTCTTGTGATCTCTTTACAAGTAAATAAATTGAAAAATACTGAGATCTTGTCAGCTTGACTAACTCAAGAATTATATGTAGATGAGTCTTTGTCTTCAAAGATCCAAGATATTTCACAATATTTTTGTGATTTAAATTCTGCAAGAGAAAGAGAACCATCCAGCGAGAGAACAGTGGAAGACAAAACATAATAGAACTCCAAATGTCCAATATTCGTATAAAATACTATGGAAGTGAAAAATCCATATCAACAGCTCATAATGGTAGGTGCAGAACATGAGAAGATAAAAAGAGTGACAAAAATTTAGTGCAATGAGGATGCTCGCTTCTCATACAATCAGTTTCCCAAACGATTGTGAGATTTCTAGTGAAAAGACCAATTTGGAAAGAAGAAGTGCAACTGAACCACATGTCCACAGGCATATAACAAGTTCCATAGCGGAATGAATGTTGACGTTCAAGAAAAACGTATGCATTATCACAGGCAACAATACAGGTAGCTCTTTTAATTAGCCAGGCGATTGATTAACAAGTGTATGAGTGAGTGTGTGTTTAACTGCTTGAACTAATCCTCTTGGGACACAGATCCACGGTCAAATAGAGGGCTCTCACAGGTTCAAGCCTTGAGCTAGGTAGAGAAGCAATTTTGTCTCCCCCAATCTCAAGGGAAATAGTAGTTAAGATATGACCGTACTCCATTTCCTTCGAAAGAGAAGCAAGACAAGAAATTAAGCAATCGAGGGATGGAGGAGGTGAAAATTCGATATACTGGGACTGTGAGAGACCCAAATAAAATGTGTCCATGCGCGCACAAATGTATGTATGTACGTATAGACATAGCAGGATGTTACCTTGAGCAAATCAATCTCTTGCTATCAAGTCCAAGCATCCAAGTGTCCAACAACAGCATTATTCAAAAGGAAAAGCAACAAATTCAGTGGAACATATTACACAAAAAAAATAAAAAAAAATGGACAAAAATTTGAGATACCATAATAATGTTTAAGTCCTCCTGAGCAATGTTCTCGAGAGAGACTTGCTTGATTGCAACAAAGTCCCCATTTTGCAAATCCAAACCCTTGTATACTCGTCCATATGCACCTTTCCCAATCTCATCTCCAAGCATCTGCAATTCATTTTTTTGAGTAAAATCAATCAAATTAGGGTATTAAATTGAATACAGAAACAGAAAAGCATAGAGAATTGGTGTGCTTACATATTTATTGTCGAGGGTTTTGGAATTGTGAAAAGCAGAAGTCGTCATTTGGCGAGACATCTCTCTTCATTCCCAGGATGAACAAACCCTAATACTCAGCTGATCGGCTGACTCAACTTTGAGTCTCTGACGCTCCAAGGTGGAGACAACCAAGATTGAGTTAATTAAATCCTCTCACTAACGTTTATATCGGTTACTAACTGTTCATCCTAAAATAAAACGTTATCGACTTACCCATCCATCACTCGATTGCTTCCGTCCGCCTACTTGGACAAAAAAATTACACGTGATGGATGAAAATATAATGTGTCAATTAACCCCGTTAAATTTTGCCACCTGAAATTTGAATTCATGTATTTCCCTTCATTAAATTGAAAATCACATTTTTTTCATTCATCCTCAATTCTTTACAAGCTTTATTCTCCCCCACACAAATCGATTTCTCTCAAAATCAAGATTCAATCTCTAAATCAAAATCAAAATCAAAAAAAGGAACTTAAATTGTGAACCCATTTCTTCTTCTAATTGTTTTAATCGATTCTTCAAGCAAAAAAGGAACCAAAATAGCATGTGCATCCACCGTTCACGCTTGAGGATATTCTTCTACATCATTTGTTTAATTGTTTTGACTGGGATTTTCTCCTAACTGTTTTGGTCGGGATTATCTTCTACACCATTTATTTAATTGTGTGTTGCTTTTTCCTTCTATTTTCTTCACTGTCACATGGAGGTAGTGACAATTAAAGGCACTACTTAAATGGGAACCATACTTTAGAAAGAATAATGTTTTTAGCAGGAAGAAGTTTAGAAAGACTCAGTAAATTTACATTATCTGGTTTTTGTTCTGCTCCTGAAATTCAGTAGTGATGTCAATTTTTTTGTTCTTGTTTTATAGCAACTTGTCTTGTATTGATATCTACTTTTCTTTCTGCGGAATTTAAATGAAGGAAAAGAATTGCACAATTTAATACCCCAATGATCTATTTTATCACATGCAAGGAGAGGATAAATGCTTGGACTTCCTGTAGTCGGTAGAAGAAGCCCAGTTAAAGCTCCTCATTACTCATCAAGAAATCAAATCTAGCCTTTGTTTGAGCCACATTCTTTTGAAAAAATACATTTTTCAACGGTATTTTAACATCATTTCAACATCACATTTTTCAATAAAATAATATTACACGTAAATCCAAAACTTTTCCTTATTTTTTAACCACACATTTCCCATCAATATACTATTCAAAAATTCATTCTTCCAAAAAAAAGGGGCTCAAACAAGGGCCTAATCTCATATAGAAAATTGTTGGAAAAGTGAATTAAATGTTGTTGTGATTTTTTGAGTATGTAGTTGGTAGGTTGGTGGTGTTGTAAGTCGTATATTGATGGTGTAGGAATGGTTGTGGTGTTCTATCAATGGTTGAAATGATAAGTGTATTAGTGTTGATGGTTGTGAAATCATCCAAGGAAACCTGACATAGTTTACAATTTCAAATTTAATGGAAATTAGCTAGAAATTTCAAACCTGATGTATTTTACAATTTCAATTTGTAATATGGTCAAATTATGACTATTACATGTATTCTAGATTCTAGTCTAGTATCTTTTTCCTTTTTTTTTTTTTTTAAATTATGTTAGTTTGTGCTTGCATTAGTTGGAATCAGGTATGGCTGTAGGATAATAATTGAATATAGGTCCTTGTATCCTGACAAACAAATTATGTCTTATTACCAGAACAACAAATTTATATCAAAATCCCATTCTAACTGCATTTGATCAAGTTCAACGTTACACCAAATTAATTCCACTTCACATCATTCAACTATTGTACCAAAAAGAAATTAATCACAAAATTACATTGGTGCATCGTAGTTTGTTGCCTTCAAAACCCAAAATATGCCCACGACAAAATGATAACACTACTGAGTTGCTGAAGTTTTCCTTGGAATTGCAAATGGAATTGACCCTCCAACAGTCCTTTTCTTTTATACAATGGCTGCCTTCTTTCTTTCTTTCTCTTGGTTATCTATCAATTGCAAGTCTTCCACCAAGAATTCAAGTGGAGCTTTGCCCATTGTTGAACTATCTTGCTCAATAGGTGCAGGACCATAGTCCATAAAGTGTGCTCCACTAGTTATACCAATTCCATGGGTTGGCGTGAATTGAAAATTAGAAGTTGGTACTGGTGGTTGCACTTCATATATAGGCATCCTTGATGGTTTCTTAGGCATGAGTTTTGCCTGTACAAGTCGTCATATATGTATATAAAAATTATTTTACATGTTCATCAATGGACGATATTAGGATGAATTTGATTACCCTTGAGCTTGCACTTTGAATATGGCTAGAGCTTCTTTCATTTACGGGATTTGCAGCCTCATAATACTAATCCTATAACAACCATTTAAACGAAGATCAATCGTTCATATGGCCTGGAAAATAATAAAAAACACAATGTGGATTTTACTATAAACCAACCTATTGTGGTGCATTAGTTTTTTTTTTTTTTTTTTTTTTTTTTTCCCTTTTTTTGGAATAGCGGGGGGTGGTGGATGCAAAATTAATACATCTAATAACATTCTACGGTTTACGCAGCTCCCATTTTGGTCGTTGCTATTACGGGATATCGTTTTTGAACATTTTTTTTTTTTTTTGATACCTCTTGTTGTGGCCTATTAATCTACAGACATTACAAGTAATAATCATAGTACCATTTTTATTCAACTTTGCTTTGGACCCAGAACGAGTTAAAACATTTTCTTCTTCCTGTCTTCGTCTCTTCTTCTGTTTCCTTCCTCTTTTAGGCAAACACCATTCCAGTAGTTTTACTGGGGGAGCATTTACTCGAGGCCATAATTTTGCTCCATTGATAGGATTGATTATATTCTCGTAACAACTCAAGTATGTGCTCACTCTATAACACTGATGTACATACTTTCAGGGCTCATCTCTTCTATAAAAAATAAAAACAACTATATAAGCACAAGGAATCCCCGATAAATCTCATCTCTTACATGCACATGTCTTGTTCAGTAGATCAACAACATATTCTCCAGTTGTACATTTCACATAAGATTGTGTTCCTCCAGACCAATTAACCTCACATCTCTCTGCTAACTCAATGGACGTCTTCAATTTTCGTTGCACTTTAGGACATAAAGGCCTATGACTTTCTTCATATTGTATTTCCTTGCTTGTGTCCTCTTCATGGAACTTATATGCAAATCGATCAGCAGCATCAATATGGATTTCTCTCTTTCTTCCAACACTAAATTGTTGAAAACTTCGCATAGGTTGTTCAAAAGTATATCACTCTTCACCTTTGTAAGAAAATAAGCCTTGCTCCATTCACTTGAGTGCCTTTTCTTTAACCAATCACGTGCTACAAGACTTATCTTTTCAATCTCGCCCATTGAAACCATCCAATCAAGCACTGTTGTTGACTTCACAACCTTCCATAAGTACTCCTCGAGAATCAACCCCTTGAAACCGGCTTTGAAGAAATTGGTGTACATGTGTCTAACACAATACCGATGTTCTACCTCGAGATACAAATTTTCTATCACATTTTGCAAACCCTTCTACCTATCTGTCATAAAAGTCCATTCGTTGCTATTTCAAATTTTCAAATATTCGCTCAAATGTTGTATAAACCACCTCCATGTAGTTGCATTTTCTTTCTCCACCATAGCATATGCTACTAGGTAAATACAATCATGGCATCTAATGCCATTGCTACAAGCATCTGTCCTCCAAATGTCACATTCAAAAAATACTCATCCAACCCTAAAAGTTGCCTACAACCTGCTAAAAACCTCTCTTGCAAACTTCTAATATATATATATATATATATATATATATATATATATGTTCTGAATTTTTAGACTTTATCTGCACGCACCCCTTTTTTTATTCCACGATGCCCATATTTTCCATGTACACCCTAATTTACAAATGGTCTGGGCTCTAAACTCATCATTAGGCCTAAACTTAAAGTTGCACCTTGTTGCTACCCCGTGGTTTCTAACTGCTTGCTTAAATTCCTCTATATTTTAAAATTGTTTTCCAACCTCCAGCCGAGAATCTAACTTCTCATTCTCTAATCATATACCGGGAAACGATAAGTGTTTTCTTCATTGGAAGAATAATCGGTGTGCAATTCCTCTTCACCTGGGTAGTAGTCATCATCTGATCCCATCTCTTCTTCCCCAGTAGTCTGAAGTTTGATGACAGGGTCTGCATTCAATCCAACCAAAATATGTTTACTTGCATTATTGTCAACTTGAAAACCATTTTTATTGACATTATCGTCTGAATCACTCAAATGACATTCAATGGGTACTTCCACGTCATCTTCAAATGTATTATCTGCAAAGCACCAAACATCGTGAGTATATAACTCTACAATATAGAAACAGAGCATATGGGTGAAATTCAAGTAATATTTTTATAAAATTTTTGGAGGCTTTGGGCTGCTAATGCTATAAATATGAATACTTATGAGTGGCTAGTCACACTTATAAATATGAATTTTCCTAGCCTTGGGTATTTCATAATGTGAAGTGTGTGAAGTGTATATTGGAAAATAATTATTGAGAATCATATGAAAAGTAAATTTTTCCCGTATATTTTCAATCACACGTGTAATAAAATTTACTTACTCACGTTAAATGCATATAACAATTTTCCCTACTGGAATTCAGCAAGTGTTACACACTTATAAATCTGAAAATCATATAAAATAAGGCAAAAAAAATTCACGTGAAACCCAAAATACCATCCAGTTGAGGCAAAAAAAAAAAATCACGTGAAAAACAAAATTTTTACCTCCATGTGGTCCTTCTTCTATTGTCTCCAAAATGGCCTCTTCAATGACTGTCATTAATGGGTCTTGTGGGTCACCCTGTTCCTCTTCCCAAAGAATGAGTTTGGCACTTGTGGGTCACCCAGTCAAAACAATTAAACAAATGATGTAGAAGAAAATCCTCAAGCGTGGACGATGGATGCACATGCTATTTTGGTTCCTTTTTTGCTTGGGAGAAATCGATTAAAACAGTTAAAAGAAGAAATGGGTTCACGGTTTAAGAGATTGTTCCTTTTTTTTTTTTTATTTAGAGACTGAATCTTGGTTTTGAGAGAAATCGATTTGTGTGGGGAAAATAAATGGGTTAGCTAGGGCTTGTAAAGAATTGGGGATGAATGAAAGGGAAGAAATGTGATTTTCAATTTAATGAAGGGAAATACGTGAGTTCAAATCCCAGGTGGCAAAATTTAATGGAGTTAATTGACAAGTAAGATTTTCATCCGCCCCATGTAATTTTTTTGTCCAAGTAAGCGGATGGAAGCAATCGGGTGGTGGATGGGTAACTCTTTGTAAAAGTGAGTGTGCAATCGGTAACATTTTATTTTAGGGTGAGCAAATAGTGACCAGATATAAATGTTAGTGAGTAGGGATTTAATTAACTCAACCAAGATTTGGTTTCATTTGGGGTATCAAAGAACAAATTTCAAACTTTTTTAAAAACTACTAATAAATCTAAATAAATTATTAAAATGATAAGTAGCACAGAACGTCCATATCTTTAATATTGTGCAAAACATTTCTGCCTTTTATTTTTAGCATTTTCATCATTATTTTCATATTTCATTGCAAAAATCATTACTTTTATCCATTTTCTCTATTAAAAGTTGTAAAATGATGAATATATCATTTCACTTAAATAAAACAAAAATAAAGAACAAATTGTAACTATACTTCCAAATTTTTCAAAAAAAAAAGTACAAATAAATTTCAAATAATTAATTAAAAACTAAAAAAATGATTTTCTTTTTTAATTATTTATTTGGAACTTATTTGTACTTTTTTGAAAAATTTGATTGTATAGTTGCAATTTATTCTTTATTTTTGTTTTATTTAAATATGATGATATATTTGTCATTTTATAACTTTTAATTAAGAAAATGAATTAAAATAATGATTTTCGTAATTTAATATGAAAATATGGGTGAAGATACCAATAAATAAAATGTACGGATGTTTTTCACATTAATATTAAATGTATGGACATTTTATGCTAATTACTCTTTTAAAAATTTACTTAGACTTATTTACACTTTTTCTAAAGTTGTGGAGTGTAATTGCAATTTGTTCTTTAAATTTTCTTTTCTTTTTCTTTGTTTTATTTAAATAGGATGGTATATTTGTTATTTTACATTTTTTATTAAGAAAATTGATGATTTCCACAGCGAATTGTGAAAATAAGGGTAAAATGCCAACAAAATAAAATGTATGGATGTTTTAACAATAACATCAAAAGGTAAGAACGTTTTGTGCTGATTACTTTTTTTAAAAGGGTAATTCCTATATTTAATTATCACTGTGCTAAAATGTCCATATCTTTCATTTTTTTATTTTTCACTCTTAATTACATCTTTAATTGCACAAGAGATCACTTTCATCCAATTTTTTTTTTTATTCAAAACCCTGTTTGAGCCACGTTGTTTCAAAAAATATATTTTTAAACAGTGATTTGACATCATTTCAATCACACATTCTTCAATAAAATTATATTATGCACAAATTTAAAACATTTTCTCATTTTTTACTACACATTCTCCATCAATCTACTGTTTCAAAATATATTATTTTAAAATAATGTGGCTCAAACACGCACTAAAAGAGTGTTTAACACCTATTTTTATAGAAAAAAATAAATTTTAGAATAGTAGATTGATGAAGAATGTGTGGATAAAAATAAATAAAAGTTTTTGATTTACATGTAATATTATTTTAATGCAGAATGTCTAATTAAAAAGAAGAGAAAGAAAAATATATTTTGATAAAAATGATAATCACACGGGGCCTAAATGAATGATAATTTTTGTCTTGAAATCTTTTTCCTTTTTTCTTCCCCATTTGAACCCATTTTTTTCCGGTGTAAACCTTTGAAATATAATCATTTGATTCTTCAACGGGTTTTCCCTTGTACACTCTATCGTGCACTTCTTTGTTTTGCTTACCGTCGTTTGATTGATGAAGTCGTAGTAAAGTTTAATCTATTTTGTCCCATTTCTTTTTTGCAGAAACGATCAAATTACCACCCAGCGAATTTTTCATTTTCGTTGAAGGTTAAAAAATTCTGCAATGTTGAACACTAATGGAAGTATGTATGTGTATATGTATGTAACAACTTTGTTTTTTTGTTTGGAAGATTCAAATTTTTAACAAGTTACATTTGTTGGGAATGCTGAAGAATCACGAGAAAGAAAAATGAATAAAGTTGCAGAGACTGGTCGATCCCATGCACAAGAAATTCTTAACATAATTAATTCAATCAAATCTCTCATAGCCATTCTCTTATCTCTAATTGTTCGTAGAAACCCCTGAAGCGTACAAGATCATAATATAAGTAATAAGATTCATGAATAAAGAGTATCGTTCCCACGAAAAATAAGGTCAAATATCTAATTCAATAATTACTGTAAAATTCGAAGTGTGATAACAGAAAAAAATTTGTTATTTGTATGTTTTCTATATTAAATCTAAACTAACAAAACAAATAAAGTATTTATCTAATATGTGAATATTGGAATCGCGAATCCCCTTATTGCCATTTAATTCAACTCTTAATTCATAATTTAATAAATTCATGTATTTAAAACAATCGATAATCCACTTTTATTCAATATTCTTTTCCAATATATATTAAACATATGTTTTACTCGATTCGATCATATTCTTATTCACATGATTTATTACACATGATTGTATATGTTATAGATATTTTTCGTAATACCTATTATCCATGTGTTGATTTTGCTGCGTTCTAGACTTATTGTGAGTAGTCCTACACTACAACAAGTAGCTTACAATCTAATTGATAATCAAACAATCAAATACGGATCACTTGTCGATCTGTGATCAAACAAAACTATACCTGAAGAATGGGATACAGATTGACAAGCACAAAAGCCATATCTTATGTCAACTTCCCTTAAGACTCATATTGGTTTATCAGTTCAATTGTCATATATTCATCCCTTGAACTGTTCAATTGGAATGGAAAACCAATCAAGAAATACTCAACCAATTATCTTGAATTAAAATAAACAAATAATTTGATTCGTCATTCATCCAAGTATTTTAGCATAGCATATTATTGTAAGAAATACAAGGAAAATAAAAGAAAGTCATCGCCCAAATTATTAAACTATAAAAAAATCTGGAAATCTTCAATTAACCCCATCAAATCCGAATCTAAACGATGAATTATACATTCTTCGATGTATATTCTCTCTGTTTTTCTCAAAAGTCGGCTTACAATCTAATTCCCTTAGGTCTTGATGTGTTCTCCAATTTATATGATGTTAAGAAGGTCACTTACCAAAATAAATAAGGAAACCTAGATTTTTTGCCGGCTTGGGAGCCTTGGGTGCCACAGTCGCCTTATTTTTGGTTGGGGACGCATGTCTATCCTGCTAGCGAGGGTGCTCGCCTTACGACAACCAAACAGCCTTTAGTATTTATATCATAACTTTATCTTCTAATACTTAATTGAGGTGATTCAAAGTGCATTGAAAAACTCACTTAGAGGGTCCTAGAGATATTACTTTTCCAATTCAAATGTTTGCTATGCCAAAATCAGGTCTCAATACGAGGTTGAAAATTCATAGCATAAATTTTTTCGGTTGAAAGTTGATGTATGATAATATTTTGACTATAATTCCTTCCTTTGACTTCTTTCCTCATCGAACTAACCCTAATCACTCTCAAATCTTCATCGAGGACCAAAATAACTTTTGAGTATTTACATTTTAATCCTCAAACTTTGGATTTGCTTCATTTTAGCTCTTTCCCGTTCTTTCTTCTAATTCTTCATCGAACCATGAATTTTTCCTAATAAAAGTAATAAATAACAAATTAAGTACCAATCCATCCAAAGAATAATAAAATATCATTATTTAGAATCCCAAAAAAGTGTAGAAACTACACTTATCACCAATCATTATAAACTTGCTTGAATTCACATATCAAATGGTTATTTTTGAAAGATTTACACAAAAGAATGAAGGGTTCAAATGGGGAAGAAAGACGCAAAAAATTTAGAACGAAAATACCATTTATTTAAATGAAAAATTGGATGAAAATGTTCTTTTGTGCAATTAAATTTATAATTTAAGGTTGTCTTGTTAAAAAAACGGAAGACATGAATATTTTGCACAATAATAATTGTGAAAATTACATCCACACAAGTATTTAACATTTTTAATTCAAAAATCAAGCTTATGGTTTATTTATACAAAAATCAGGTTTCCATATTTTAATAATAATGATAATATAAATTAATTTATATACTCACACCCAACCTTATCCACCACATTCAAACCCTAAATCAGTCTCTTTTTTTCCTCCCATTTCCCTCCTCTCTCTCACATTTCTATCTATCCTCTCCATTGGACATCGTCGTTGCCAGAATGCTTGTGGCTAGAGACCACTTTCAAGTGTCATTGGGTAGGGGTGCTATGAAGAGAAACCGCATATCATTGTTGCGATAGTGTCTACGTAGTGGCACAATCATCGCTATCACGATGGTGTTGAGAAGAGAGAGTCGCGTGCAGAAGCATCATGCTGTCAAAGCGATGTTGAAAAGAGAAAATTGTGCTGCATTGATGCTCAGATTGCAGTTGCAACGACAATCATCGGGTGGTGGTGTTGGTTTTACTGGTGTTTTTTTTTTTTTTTTTTTTTGAGTGGTGGTGCAAGCGATGATAACAAATCTATTGGTGTTGATAGCAGTGGTGGATTTGGCAGTAATGGAGTAGATGTAGGTGCTAGTATTGATGTTTGTGGGGTATTGGTGGTGGTGGTGGTTTTCAAAATGGTGGAGGTGGCGGTGGCGATGGCGTGGCATTACATTGGGTTGGGGTGTTATGACTCGTCATTTGGGTGATTGTGGCATATAAAGTGGTTAATTTATGATCAATAAATAAGTTGTGACCTATAAAATTTGTTATTTGAGACTGATTTGAAAATTTGTGATCGACAAATAAATTGTGACTAAATAATTTGATAATACGTGACTAATAAATAAGTTATGACCAATAATTATATAATTGTGACATTAATATATTTAATTAATAAAATATTTTAATTAATTAATTAATTAATATTCGAGTCTTGAAGTTTGAAACTTAAAACCTAAAAATTGAATTACCCCATACTTAATACCTGATTTTTTCCACAATAATTAAAGATATAGACGTTTTGTGCTAATTATCTTTTTAAAAATGGTTAGCTTACTTCAAGTATGTTTTTTAGGCTTTATATTAAATGTTTCAACATCTTTGTTTGAGCCTTATTCTTTAGAAAAATTTCATAATGGTTATTATTATTATTTTTTTTGGAAAATGCATCATTAAAAAGTAAAAAAAAGAAGAAGAAGAATTTACGTATAAAATTATCTTATTGATAGAGTTTGAGATTAAAAATAAGTTTGATAGAAAATGAATTTTTAAAGAATATAGCTCAAACAGGCAATATCATTAACATAAAATTAAGGGCATGTTTGGAAGCTATTTTTCCTCCAAAAAAATTGATTTTTTGACCGTTATTTCACTATTCCAATCGTCATATTTGACTTCTTCTCTCACAGGTGGACCCTACTTTTTTCTTAACGGTCAAAAAAATCAATTCTCAAAATCACTTCCAAACAGACTGTAAAATAATACTCTTTTCTCAAAAGACATTTTCAGTCCAAATTCATTCCAAATCTTCTTTTCTGCTATTTGTCTCGACTTTTGTATTCTTCTTCAATTAAAATCCAAATTCATAATGTTGTTTCCCTCTAATCCTCTTCTTTGTTTTGCCTTTTTATATAACTTTTTTTTTTTTTTTTGCCCATGCAATACATGAGTTGTATTATTTTGAAAGTAATGTTAGTGTGTTTGGTGTAAAGAATTAATGAGAGATGAATATTTTGATCTTATAGAGGTTGTTAGGTAAATGAATATGTTTTGCTCATAAGTTTGTCCTAATAGCCACTTGAGTACTAATACTTTTTCATTTGAAATATCTGTCATTTAATTTCATAACGAGAACTATCTTATTGTGCTTCTCTTCGTGAATTAGAAGAATTTAAAGTTGCGATTGATGCCTATAGTCAGAGTAAAGGAGGAGTTTTCTAAAATGGGAGTTGAAGTTCAGACAAAAAGACTATTATAGGTTTTGCTTGCTGTACTTGGAAGATACCAGGTTGATGAATGGGACAATGAGAAGCCAATACACGATTCTCCACTCTCTTTCATTTTTGTTTTCTCTTTTACGGTTTGAAATTCTGTTTTTCAGCTTCTTGAATGCATGCACGTTTTTCAGTGTTCAAGGCCCCGTTCAAAAATGGTAAGACACAATGCAATCAATGTGACGACCAGAATATTTAACAGCACGTAGAAAAGCCCAACAACCATTACACTCATAATATATGTTTGATGTTCAAAAGTTGAAAGGATTCAAGATAAAGTATTATCACCTATTTACAAAAAGGGGAAGATATCTATTAAAAAATCATCCCAAATTTTCTTCAAATCATATTGTTGAGAAAGTTCAGTGATTTTCTATCAATTGCCTGTGAAAAAAAATAGAGACAAATGAATTACAGTTACTCTCACAATTGCTCTACATATGAAAAAAAATGTTAGATTAACACAACAATGTACACAACGAATATGAAAATAAATATCCTGTGAATACGAACCGGGTTACAATAATTATTCATTACACCCCATCTCCACACCATTGTTGTTGTGACTGAAATTATTAATGCTACTTGAAATCGTCAAATTATTACACCTAGAATCACTAATAGAACTTCTATCTCCATCATACCACTACTTGAACTTCATCCACAATTATCAGCAAGTCCTTCACATAATCATAAGGACCGCATCTACTTGTATCACACCATCACTGTTTCTATCATCTATACTTCATCTTTAACGATTGTCTATCATCGGCACCACGTAAATGTTGCTGCTACCAGTATGAGCATCTCTCATTCCACATTTTTTGTTAATCAACTTAGAAAATTGAGATTCAACAGCATACAAA
Source organism: Olea europaea var. sylvestris (assembly GCF_002742605.1). Classification (NCBI taxonomy): domain Eukaryota; kingdom Viridiplantae; phylum Streptophyta; class Magnoliopsida; order Lamiales; family Oleaceae; genus Olea; species Olea europaea. Next base: position 20,668,727 of record NC_036244.1, on the reverse strand, counting down.
TAAGATGATAATAACTTGTAAGTTCACTCAAAAGTCTTGAATCAAGACGGTTAATAGTAGCTGTAGAAGAGTAAGATACACAACTTTTTCAAGGATTTTAAAACATTGCTGCGAAAAGAAGAATGTATTATTGTATAATGTTTAAGATTAAGAGAGACATAGAGGTTGATTGGGTGTAAAAAAGTGAGAGGATTTGGGATTTGAAAAGGCTGAAATTTGTTCAAACTCTTTAAAGAGAAATTGAATATAGCACCACAATTTTTTGCCATTGTTGATTCAATAAACTTAGCTCGTGTATCAGAGTAGTTGAAAGTAAAGTTTTAGCTTCATCAGTCAAGTGCCATGGTGTGCAATATTCACATGCCTTTTATTAAAAAAAAAAAATTGGTACTCAAGCTTCAACGTTAGAGGTTCACCAAATGTATTAGCAAGTTTTCTCATTCAAATAGTTCAAAAAAGTAAATAAATACCAAAAATGAAACTACACGTTGATCACGTTAAATGTAAGAGTATAAACTTGTGAAGGCGATGCTTTTTGGTCTCTCCTGCTATATCATCCAATGTACAATTATACAAGCAATTATAAAGGAACTAGTATATTGATGTGTATGAAGAAATGAGGATTTGACCCTTCACCCTCACCCTCAGCCACACCATCACCTACCTAACTATGTCATCCAATGTTCCATGCATTCATGTGTATCAAGGAATTAGTTTATTAATCGGGCTCCGATACCAAACACAAATTGTAAAATTGTAAACATAAGTATATACTTTCTAGCACTTATCACTATATGTTTTTATGCAACAATACTTCAGGATTAGTCAAAGAAAGTAACAACATGAATCCAAAAAGAAAGAAAACAAAAGCAATACACGGAACATAATCATCAAAATATTAAAAAAATAACAGGATTTAATATCTCATATAACTTGGTATTGAATGTTTCATAATCAATTTTTATATAAAGAAAACTATAAAACATACGCATATAAAGAGTAACCTGCAAAATTTGGCCAAGTATTTACTACATAAACAAGTTTACCAAAATCGCGAAATAAAAAGGCAAAAAAATGTTTACAATAGAACATTCATAGGATCCTGCCTATAATTTTATTGTGGCATGGATACAAATACTTCCAATGGATATGCAAAAAGTAAATAAGAAAGCTTACTTGATGGTCCAATAGAAGTGGCACCTCCATTCCAAAACATACAAAAAAAAAAAACCATAATTGCCTGCAAAACAATAAAATATACTAAACATAGTTTATCTTCCAATAGCAAAATTAACCGTAAAAAGAACAGACCAAAGCGAAGATGCTTGATCAAGGGCATCATTATCCTCCGACAGTGGCTGTGAAATTACCTTTTGAAGAAAGTGACTTTACCTGCAAATTAAGCACAATTTTACAATCTAAAACTATAGAATTAGTTCTTCAACAATTGAGTTTGTTTTGGTTCCATGGGTACCTAAATCCATGTTGAAATACACTTGCTTGACCCCTAAATATGCAATACATTTGTATTTTTTAAAAAGTTCTTTGCCATACTTTACACCAAACGAAGTGAACGCAAAATGATTATTATATCTCGTTTAGAATTTCTTACACTCCGTACATGAAGTTTCTTCAAAATAAACAAAGCATATAGTTCAGTTGGTGATTGAGGTTTAAGGAGCTTGATTTTTCCATCAGAACAACAAAACCATTTACTCTCTCTAAAAATTTTTCATGCATCACAATATTTACAATCGATATATGTTGGTTATACATAGGTAACATTTGGTACATGCAATAGGTTCAAACTTTCTTCTACTTTAGAACTGAGAACATCAATTGTTTTTATACATTTGAACAAGAACTGAACTATTGTCTTCAAGTATTGTATTTTTATATATTAGAACAAGACCTGAACTATTGTATTGATCCTGATGTCTTTGATTATGTTGTTAACAAATAAAGGCGTGGTATAACTCATTGGTAGTTCGAGAAGTAGCTGGAAGATGAAGTAACTCCTGATCTCCATCATCATATTGTTTGAAAATATTATCTATTGCAACACTAACAAATTTTTGTGGAATAGCTGGACTCCAACTTTTGCGGTAGAAACTGAAACTACTAGATAGAAATAAAAAATACATAAAAAAATAGAATGTTCATAGATTGCACGAAGAAAATCAAGAACCAGCAACCTATTACAAATTTTAGAAGTGACTATAGATAAATAACCAAAAAAAAGAAAAGAAAAGAAAAGAAAAACTTAACTCATAAAGCAACGAGAAAAGATATGAAAGGAAATAGTTCAATAGAAAGACTTTCCTAAGGTAAAATACATTGTGGTGGTCGTCAACTACAACAACCGGAAAAGATGATCAAACATTATACATATAAGAACAATAATTACAAATTTTGGTTCAAGTATGTATAATATTAGAGCTTGCAATTGGTGAATAATTCTTTAGTGATAAATATTATAGAAGAAATTTAGGAGAAAAAGTACAGAAAAACTATAAAATGTAAACAAATAAAAAAAAACTCAAGTAAATTTTAAAAAGAAGAACAATTATAACATACCTGAAGGTAGCACAGTTGAATTGATGTTGGAAACTTTGAATTCCTTCAATTTTGGAATGATAACTTACAAACTGGAATGGAAAATAAGAACAAAAGAAATATTCATGAAAAGATTGATGAAAATGAATCTCTGTTGATTTAATCGACAAATATAATTGAAAAGGAGTGAAGTATTATAATGTATTTTTTGCTTCGTAGATGACAACATTCTCTACACTTCAGAACTCTTCTTGTATACCCAAAGAAAACAACGTAATGAACAAATCATTATAGAATAAAAAATAATCAAATTGATCATTTTCATTAAATTAGCACATTTTCAAACAAACTACAACAACATCTGAACAACCTTAGAACATTTTTTTTTTTTACAGGAGCCACAACATTGACGGATAGAAAATACAATTAAATATGAGAGCCAAAATTTGAAGGTCAAATATGGGTATGGTTAGCTAGCTAACGAGTAAACTTTTATGGGTTTCTGATAGTGGATTGCAGGTTGCAGTTGAGATGCAGATACGTATATTTTGGGGGAAAATTTTGATTGGGATTGTCATTTTGAAAACTATGATTCTTCATTACGCTTAACACTTGACGGATTGAAGCCTAATTTAGTGGAATGCAGTTGTGTTTCTGCATAATTAATAAGAATAACTTATCATAAGAAAGGCCAATGAAAGTGTAAGAATAAAAACACACCTTAACTAAATCTGCATAAAATAAAAGAAATACACAACAGAGCAAAGACTGGAAAAAAAGAATGAAGCTTGTTAGTTGGATGAAACTAAAATGTTGAAAACCAAAAATAAAAGCGCTGACAAAAATATAAGGAATCCTAGCCGAGCCAAAAAAAATACAAGAAACTGTTGTATTCCTCGTAAAAACATCAAAGGCAGATATCGAGCAAAAGAACACATTTGAAGAATTAAAGCTTTTGGAGTAAATCAAGGTAAGTGGAGAATAACTCAACAAAAGTCTCACATATCAACATACAATGAGAAGCAAAAACAAGTTAAATAAGGTGAAAAAAGTAACAAAAAAATCCACACAAAAGCAAAAATATAGCAAAATTGAAGCTTTTCAGCTGATCGAGTTAGACTAAGCAAGAAAAACCAGCTGGAAATATGCTAGAACTACGGTACAAATGATAGTCAGAACTAGAATATAGTCGAAGACAGCAGAAATCCAAAAAAAAAAAAAAAACACACACACACACACACATACCCCCCAAGCAAGATTTATAGCTTTAGAAGTAGATCAAATTAAAAGAAGAGTAACCCAACAAAAATTTCACATCTCGGACAAGGAATTGCGAAAAAAACCTTTAGTAAAACCACAAAAAGCAACAAACAAATCCACAAAGAAGCATGAATCTAGCAAGAACTAAAGTTTCTCAACTAGATCGAGGCAAATGAAGAATAGAACAATGAAAAATATGATGAGAACACAGAAGCCAATGAGAGTGGAAGAGGCTAGATGGTTTCTAGAAGCAGATATTTTACTTGTTTATGAATATGGCGTCGTTCCCAGTATATGAATAACGAACAATAGTAGAATCGATTATGGTGTGCAATGGAGGATAAAAAAATGAACAGTGAAATGAGTATTCGCCCTTTTATACTAAAGGCAATGATTATTTATTTAGTTTAACTCAAAGCATAAAGAAACACGTTCAAGACAACATATTAATAAGATACTCTTTTTAGTTTTATTTGTTGTTTTTTGATATTGTGTTGCTTTGAGTAGTACGTATTCATCGCCATTTATTTTTAATTTAGTGTTTGAATGTATTTTTTTTATATGAAATAGCATTGAAAAGTATAACGTCAAGATTTTTGTAGTTGCAAACCGTTAAAACGACTTCTTTGATTATTTTAAATTTGTTACAATTGATTATTTGCTAATATTTTGAAAAATTGTCATTGAATCATAGAAAGGGAACAATAACTTTACCCTATATTTTAAGTTTTAATTTCAAAATTCAGTCACTATATTTTTTGTGTGTGCCAAATTTCAATATATTTACCCCAATATCAAGCAAGTATATATGTTTTTTCTTTTTCTTTATTTTCTTTATTTCTTCACGAAAGAAGAGGCACAAACACAGAAAAAAAATCAATGTTAGGAAACGACCGAACACACTACATACACGGATGCCCGTCTGTCGACTAATAATCAAAATGGCAACAACAATTGATTTTCGAAAATCATTAATCCTGCCTTTCGTGTTGTAACTGATGATGCCAACTAAATTATTAAACAGTTAAAGACCAACTCTTTTCTCGTGCTAACGTCGTGCAAAATTTATTTTTTGTGTTAACGTCAACTAAACGACGTGTGATTTTCTCTCTCTTTGATTGTGATACTTGATAAATATTAGAGTATGAAAGGTCTACGAGAGTGTTTTGTACTGATAAAGGTCAAATTTAATTTGAAATCTGTGTCCAATGTGGGGTTTCAAGCGAAAACGACTGCTGGAATAAATATTTTCAATTTTCGAGAACTGAGTTGCCCCTACATCATATTTCAGGAGCGCACACAATGTTCAGACCACTTTATGTCTGCTGCTGCATTGTCCATATTTGTGCATGCGCCATTGATTTTATGTTGCATTCGCATTGGTAATGAACTCTCTACCCGACTCCTTTTTTTTCTCTAATTTCAGTCATTCAACTTCCAAATGAGTCCGAGAGACATTAAATCGTCTTTCCCATGTTCAAATCAACTTTTATATATTTGTAATTTGATCTTCAAATACTAGATTTAACTCTTGAAACTTGTGAATTTCATTCGGTCGCTCAATTAACACTTTCAATCAATCAATTTTAACTTGGTTAATCTTGAAGTACTTCGATTCAACTCAAACTAAGCTCCAGTTTTCACCTATTTCACTCAATTTTCATCCAATTGCACCCAAACTTGAATTTTTTTCCTACAATAATCGATATTAAACAAATATTAAGTAGTAATAAACTTAATTAAAAAAACTAACTATGACTTTCGATGACCTAAAAATAGGTGTAGATATTGCACCTATCATAGACCATGGAAGAAATGTAACCAAAGAGGATGAGTTAACGCAAGTTTATTTAGTCTTTTTTTGATAGAAATTATAATCAAGATTTTAATCTAAGTAAAAGTTAAAAATTAATTTTATTACACTTTTAATGGGATTCACAATTTTCAACCACACATTTCATTAATTTCTATCTAAATGTACTAAAAATCTAATTTTAATTCCCATCAAACAATAGCTTAGTCTCTGTTTGAGCTCCAATTTTGTAAAAATCAATTTCGTAATAGTGATTTTATTTTCTTAGAATTTTTGTTTAAAATGTAAGATTTTTTTTTTGAATTTACGTGTAAAATTATTTTATTGAGATAATGTAAGGTTAAAAATGATATTTAAAGAAAATGCGTTTTTAGGTAACAAGGTTGAAACATGGGCTTATTGTGTGTTTTAACCATTGTTTGATGGTCATTATAAAGAGAAATTAGGTGGGAATGATATTGTGAATGGTATTTTTTGAAAGTATGTGATTAAAAAGTAGGAAATAATTTTGAGTTTACGTACATAATATTTTATTGTGTGAAATGGATAAAAATGAGTATAAAAAATAAAGAATTTTAATTTAGAGATACTCAAACAGGGGTTTAGAGTATATTTGAGAGACTCTCTATTTATAAAGAACATCTTCTGTATAATAGAGAGTCTCTTTGAAATTTAGAGAGTAAATACTTTTATATACTTCAACAAATTCTCTATCTTCACTCTTTATTTTATTTTTTTAATGAACATTTATTAATTTCTCATCATATCTTATTTGACATTATTCTTTTATATGATAATAAATGTGATTTGAATAAACTAAATTGTAGAATATTAAAATTTGTAACTTATTACAGCATGTATGGTTTCTTTTTTAAAAATACGTTTTTCACTTATTTATTTTCAACCACACATTTGTATAAAATAATATTACACATAAACTTAAAAAATTTTCCTCATTTTTTAACAATATATTCTCCATCAACTCACCATTCAAAAGCGTATTTTTGAAAGAAATGGGACTCAAACGTGACCTAACTATAATTATTGGACATCAAGAATAAAAAGTGAGTTTGACTCTCTAAATTTGGAAAGCAACACTGAGTCTCTATTTTAAAAAGTTAAAATAAAGAGCATGTTAGAGCAATGAACCGTGCTGGATGGCCATGTCCAAGAAGATTTGTTCTAGAACATTTCACTATAATAACTATCACTACTATATGAAAAAAGGGAATGAGAAGGTACTGTAGTTAGGAACAGTTAATTCTTCCATATTGTCACATTGTAGCAATTTTTTTTTTATCATGGAAGCAAAAATGACGTCGTGTTCTCTTCAATCATTTTTGTGATTGATACAATGATATTTTACTTCACTACTGTGTAAGAGGAGAACGAGGTGTCTGAGCTGTATATATATTTTTTGCCTTTTATTATGTCTCTATTAATTTTCATTTCATTTCCTTTTTTTTTTTATCCCTTTTTACCCTACATTTACAATACACTTTCTCTGTTCATATCTGAAGTGTTTAGTTGCATTTTCTCTCACTGTAGCTATATATTTTGCCTTTTTATTATGTTCCTATTAATTTTTATTTCCTTTTTATCCCTTTTTACCTATATTTACAGTATAGAACGATATTGTTTCCCTATGTTGAATGAGAAAACGATGCTGTTTTATTCCATTAATATAATAAATGATTGAATATATCTTATATATAATTATTAAAAAATATTAATTATTTAATTAATAATAATTAAATCTTGATCAATGTATGTTATATTCACTCGTTATCTTAATGTCTGAGATGGATTTTTTTTAAGAAATGGAAAAAATTAAGATAATGATTAAAAGCGAGAGTCTTTGTCTTAATGATTATCCTTCTCAACTCCGTATCTATATGGCATTTCATCCTGCAAAAATTCAAATGTTATAACATTGAACAAGAGATAATGGAATAAAGCATAATTTCAAAAAATTAAGTGAACCGAATTGTACTATTTATTTTACATTAATACTATTCAAAAATTAAATGATCTAATAAATTAAAGAACAAAAAAAAAAGAATTGTAGCAAAAATGAAAAAACAAAAAAAGTTATTAAAAATAAGATATATTCAATCCTTTATCATATTAATGAAATAAAACAACGTTGTTTTGCCATTCAACGTTGGGAAACGATATCGTTTTATACTGTAAATGTAGGTAAAAAGGGATAAAGAAGGAAATGAAAAAAAGTAATTATAAAATTTTTTAATTAAATTGAAATAATTAAAAATAATTATTATTTATTTAAAATCGAAAAAATTATATTTTATCATAAAAAGAAAAGAATTAAAAAAATTTTAAAAAAATATATATAATGAAAACAAAAAAATTAAACAAAAGAAAGTTACGAAAATTAAATAAAGAATATATAAATATTATATAATTAAAATTGAAAAAATCAAATTTTATCAAAAAGGAAAAAGAGTTAAAAGGAATTTCAAATAGAAAATAAAATATTTATAATATAAACAAAACAAATTAAAAAAATAAAAAAGGAAAAAACAAAAAAAAAATCTCCGTGCAGCTCGCTCTCTGTTCATCCTGCCATAATTCAATGAATTAAATGATCGAATTTTACCAAACACTTTGAATCTTCAACAAATTTTGGAATATTTACAATTCCGAAATTAATAAAAATATAATAAATACAAAATCGACAATGACTAGTTGTGTTTAAAGAGTAATCCTCGTGTATAATAATATTATAATATAAGTAAACATTTTAAGCGTGGCCATACATGTTGTGAATACAAGGCCACCTTTTCGTTTCTCTTTCCACTGAACAGAGCAGTTAAGAACTTCAATTCCTCGCTAGGTTTTTCTCTATTTTGAACCCAACTTTTAACAATTTACAATACAATTATTATGGGTTTACACAAATTACACGTCATTTGCTTAATGATAAGCTCTAGATAATTAATTTTTCAGAGATGACAAGTATTCTAGCGTGTTATCCTCGGTTCTCGGGAGTTGGGGAGAATCATCTTCTTCACAGGGGAAAGAGAAATTGCAGAATTCAAATTTTTGGGTATTCAAATCTTGATTATCCCTGTAAAGAAGAAATGTTTTTTTCCCAATTTTCATTGCCCTGTAACCAGTGGTCCCAGTAATAGGAAATTCTGGGCTATTTTTTCTGGTAAACTGGAGAATGATATGGACCCAGATAACTCCGAAGATGATGCTGACCTGGGTGACTCTGAAGAGAACGGAATTGGACCGGTGAGTTGAGTTTCACCTCGGGTTAATTTCACTAATGGCCACTCAACTTTAATTCGAACTTTAACAAGCATTTCAGTCAAACAATCCATTTAGTTTGGCGTCTTGGTGGTCTAACTAAAACATTTTGTTAAGTACAGTGGGTGACACTAGGTGCAATGGTCAGTAGCCATTAGTGAAATTGACTTGTTTTGCCTCTTTTCTTGAGGCTTGCTTTTTTGTTAATTGTGTAGTTAAATGGTATGTTTACTTTGTTAGGATAGAATTGGAGTGTTAAAACATGATTTATTTATCTGGTTTTTATGAATCCTAGTTCCAGGATGTCTCCAAATGTAGCCTTGGAAAGAAGTCAAAAGTATTGACTGAGACAGGTCTCACCAATTTTGTACTAACCAAAATTCTATATTGTCATGTTCTGCTTAATATATGCATATGAATAGCTTTACCATTTGATGGCTAGTTAAGTTTTTGGGCAAGTGTTTTGCCAAATGATCATTATGTTTTTCTGTTAAAAGTTCATAAAGCCTTTTGGTTGTGTAGAATAATGGAACCAGTTTGAGTTTTGTTGTCTGCAGGGTTAGTGGTTCCAAGCATATTGCCAAGGGCATGATTTTCCGATGTTAATCCATATGATAATTTTCTTATTAATATCTAAGTTCTGCATTGTATGGCATGCTAAGCATTTATCTTGAACCTTTGTTGCTATAGCCTGAGGATCGAGACTCTCCACTCGTATGTTTAGTGCAATGATAAGTAGTCTATGCGATTGTATAGTGACAGAGCGCTACATAATGTCTGGTAATGGTGATTTTAAGATATCCAAATGTTGTCCTTTATTATGCTAATTTAATTGTAGCTAACATGTTTTTTTGGCCAACACGGGAGCAAGTGTCTTAATTCAAATCTATTCAGGTGAATAGTGAAATTCTGAGGGAAAAGCTTGAAAGAATTGTTGGGACAGATGACTCAAGCTTCAGCGGGATAGACCTGGCAACTCTTATACGGAATAAATTTGGGAGATCATATGATGTTCAATTAATTAAGAAGGTATTCAGTTTCTTCTCTTCATTCACCTCTAATATATAATATGAAATAGGCATGGCATTTTGATGACTTTGAAGGTGCTACAGGGTTGGTTTTACATTCAGACTATTATATGACCTAATCATATTTTATTTATATGGTTGGATCTTTTTGAACTGTATGTGCCCCTCGTTATATTGTTGATAACTGTTATTCGTGCAGTGCACTTTATCGACTTAAATGCTTGTGGCGTAATAGAGTTATTTATTTAAGATAATTGTACTCAAAGAAGTAATCCAAGAAAATACTAATAGCTAGCAACTTGCTGTAATTTTAACATTAAGTCAAGTACTTTTCAATATTTCCTACATGGATCGTTCATTTTGATTACCAAGATGCAATACAGGTGTAGAGCAAATGTGAAATATTGTGAAGTAGGGTAATGCTTATGAGGTTGCATTCTGCATGTGTGTGAAGCTAGAACTTCAGAATATCCTTTTCAGAAACTTTTGTGGTTGAACAAGGAGCAGATTCATTCATTAGACACCATCTGTAAACTGGAGTAAAAAGTTGGATTTTTTCTAATTTCATTCTCTACAATATTTACAATCTTATGCGCTAATATATAGTCTACAAACGAGAATTAAAAATGTTACTATTTAAACATGGAAACAAAAAAATATTTCTAATCTCTAAATATGGTTATCAAATCATTTCATAATTATGAAAATAATTATGGGATTTCTACACTCTCTTTCAAGTTGGATCATAGATGTTGACTATATCCAACTTGTAGAAGAAATCCTCAAAATTTTGTCATGGCAATCCTTTGGTGAGAATATCTGCAATTTGTTCTTTGGTAGGCACATAAGTCATGCATATAATCCCTTCCTCAACCTTTTCTTTGATGAAGTGTTTGTCTACTTCCACATGTTTGGTTCGATCATGTTGTACTGGATTGAGAGATATATCAATAGCTGCTTTGTTGTCGCAATAGAGTTTGATTGGAAGTTTTACCATATTCTGTAATTCGTCCAATAATTTATTTATCCACAAACCTTTGCATATTTCTTGTATAATTGCTCTAAACTCAGCCTCAGCATTGCTTCTAGACACCACATTCTGCTTCTTACTCCTCTAAGTCTCCAAAATTTCCCAAATGAAGGTGCAATAGCCAGTAGTTTATCTCGTGTCTTCTTGTGAACAAGCCCAGTTTGCATCAGTAAAAACTTCCACTCATTTCCTTTCATTTTTCTTGAAAAATAATCCCTTTCCAAGGGTACCTTTAAGATATTTGAGGATTCTATACACTTCTTCTAAATGAGCTTCCTTTGAAAAGTGCATGTGTTGACTTACTACTCTTACAGCGAATTCAATATGCGGTCCATTCTGCATATGACTAGGTCTAGCCTTCTTCATTACTTGGGCCGACCCCTTAGGCCCAATACCCTTAAGAACTTAAGGCAGACCCATTTTCTTCCTCTTCAACCTCGTTTAACATCACCTTCCAACGACTTTCTTCTCTATGCACCTCCACGAAGACCTATCGGCAATTGCAGTGGTCGTCGACTCAGAACCCTTCCCTCAATCATCCAAGTCTCGATTCAAGTCGGCCAAGAATTCATAGACCCTCTCATTTTCCAATTTCTTTTTGTATTGTATTGTGTCGACTGAGCAATCCCACTTCTCTTTGGTGTTCTGTTCGAGTTCTTGCCATAAGGAGCTCATCTCAAGAAAGTATTCTGTCATTTCCATGTTTCTTTGTCTCGTTTGCCATAGCCTGATTTTAATTTCAAAATTTTTGGAAGAATCGAACTGCTTCCCAAACATCCTTAGCCGTGGGAAGAAATAAGTATGTCTTTCCGATTGCGAATTTCCTGGAGTTAACTAACCGTGCAGCCACCAATGAATTCTCAGACCTCCATCTCTGCAGTGAAACACCGTCGGTTGAGGCAGGCTATTGCTTTTCTTCGGTAAGGTACCCAAGCTTTCCTTTCCCATCGATAATGAGTTTAATTGATTGGATCCATTCTCGATAATTTTTTCCAACCAATTTTCCACAGTGAGTTGGAATGAGGAATTGTCCAGTTCGCCTGAGCCCATTGATAGGAGGGATTTTACCTCGCTGATTTGAGGCTCGGGCGCCGTTGACTGGTTGCTATTTTCTGTGTATTCTGCCATTGGTGGTTGACGGCTAGGCCAAGCACAACCTGGCTCTGATACCACGTAAACTCGAGTAGAAAGTTGGAATTTTTCTAATTTCATTCTTTACAATATTTACAATCTTATGCACCAATATATAGTATACAAAAGGGAATGAAAAATGTAACTATCTAAACATGGAAAGAAAAAATATTTCTAATATCTAAATATGGTTATCAAATAATCCCATAATTCTAGAAATAATCACGAGATTTCTACACCATCTATTAAAAAGGATGTCCCTTGGACACTCGAAGAAATAATATCCTGATTATTTGCTAGTATTATAAAGGCCTCGTTTGGTACCCATTTTTTTCAAAATGTATTTCTCTCTCTCATTTTCAACCACATATTTTTTATTAAAATAATATTACACGTAAATGAAAAACTTTTCCTTATTTTTCAACAACACATTTTTTCCATCAATTTACTATTCAAAAATGCATTTTTACATACTCACAAACACCCTCTAAATATAATTGAAGATAAAGGGCCATATTCTGTCTCCAACTAAACATTGAAGACGAGTTGTCACCAACCAGTGGTAGACGCAGAGATTTTAAGTTAGGAGCATAATCAAACTTTCAAAAAAATTGTGAGAAATTTTACATTCGAAAATTTACATCCAAAAAAATCATACTTAATGTAAATTTACTCTCTAATTTTACTTTCGAAAATTTACATGGGGTAAGATATTTTCGGATGTAAAATTTAGAAAATTTTTGATGTCATACTCTACGTAAATTTCCTAATAAAATGATTAAATTGTTGCGCAAAAACATCAATGTTAATGATATAATTGAAAATTTTTAAAGAAAAACGAGTTAGACATCTCTTTTTAAATATTACGTTTGATGTACATTTAACTATTTACGATGTCTGTTTGGACCATTCGATTATAATATAGGTCTTGAAACAAGTTTGACATAGGCGATTTGTGGATTCGGCTATTTTACGACTATCGAAGAATTTTTAAAATTAGCATGCTATCGAAATTCTCGAAATAGTAGTTTGAAATGAATTACTTTAACAAGCCATAACATTTGCTGCGATTGACCTTTTCACGCCATTTAAGGACGTAGAAAACTAGTTCGTAAACACTTCGAAATTAAGAATGCAATATTTCAACTATGAGGGGTAGCTCAGTGGTCAGGCCTTGAGTTTGCTCCCTAATGGTCACCAGTTCGAGTTCTCTCAGGACCACTGAGGTGAGTATCATACTGTAAACTTCAAGACCCCATAGGATTAGTCAAGGTGCGCGTAAACTGACCCGAACCCCCACGGTCATAAAAAAAAAAGAATGCAATATTTAAACTTTATTTGACATCCTGTAATGACTTCAAAAATTGAGAAAAAAAAAGAAAAATGCCCAAAAATCTGGGGGTTATGTGACCCCCAGGCCACCCTCTGTCTGTCCTTGTCATCAACTTCAAGTTTTGACCTGAAGCATTGGTTGCATGTGCAATATTCAAAGTGAGTAGAATGATGCAAACAAGACAAGAAGCAAATAAAAGAAAGTTTAAGGAAAAACGATTTTCTTAGGCTGGCCATAAGATTAATCCTTCAAGAAAATTATTGCTTTAATATGTTGTAATTTTTAAATCTACGAGAGGTATGTACTGTTGTAAATTTGAATGACTAAGCTATATATATTGATAACTATGGGTGTTCAGGCCAGCTCACATGTACCTCGACTAATTCCACAGGGCCCTGAAGTTTACAGTCGGGCACTCACCTCAGTGGCTCTGAGGGGACAATAACTAAGCTATATTTAGGGCTGGTTGATTTTTCTTTTCCTTATTTGTGTTAATTATGTCATGCTTCATCTAAAATGACATATTCATAACATCTTACATCATCTTAGCTTTCTTTCTTTACTCCCTCTTGCATTGTATTCCGTGTTTTAATTTGTTAAAAGTATATTTTACTCTTTAGTCAAATAGTTGATATGTTAGTTTTCATTACAAAATGCAGGAGTTCATGGGTAGAAATCTCCTTGCTTTGAATGTTATGTGGAAGTACATGGAGCAGGTGAGCTTGTTTTTCTATTAGTTATATATTGGGTTACGTTATCAGCTTGCAATTACTTTTGAGTAGGCTAAAAGGGGTCTGGAAGATTTATAAAACTATTGTGTATTTTACAACAATCAACCAATCATGCATTTTGTCATCTTACAATATTAATTATGCAATCAACTATATTTTTTTTGAGTAACAATCATATCTATACTGCATGAGTCGAAAGTTATATTGCTTAGTATTCTGATCAAGTTGGCTAAGAAAGATTCTAAAACATAGCCCTTGTTTGAGCCCTAGTATTTGGTAAAAAAATGTATTTTGGAATAGTAGATTGATGGAGAATATGTGGTTAAAAAATAAGAGAAAAAGTTGGGTTTGCGTGTAATATTGTTTTATTGAATAATATGCGATTGAAAATAAGAGAGAAATATATTTTGAAAATAATGGGGATTAAACAAGGGCTTAGTGTTAATTATAATCTAGCAAATTGGGTATTCTATCATCTTGCAATATATTTTTCATTAGCTTTCTTACTTTTCAGTAACCATTGTACGTGTTGTGAAAGTTTGCTCCAAGATCTTCGAAACGGTGATTTATGAGCTTAGTTTTATGTTATCTTTCTCTATCAAACAATCAAATCAAATGACTTCGACCCATAACTAATATATTTATCTTGGCTGCTTCTCAATCTCACCCATAAAGGACAAGGTAACAATGTTGATTTGCAAGCCACAAAGGCATGAGAAAAACAATGAAAGAAACACAAAGAGGAGACCAAAACGGAGGGGGAAGTCATCGGTTTTCACTCTCAATTGCACACTTTTTTCTCCAATAGTAGGCAGCCGTGTTTTTCCTCTTCACACACAAATCACACACTAAAAACAAATAAGGTAATCAACATATATATAGGAATAGGTTAGGCTTTAGTTGGACCAAAAAAGGAGTTTAATAGGTTAAGATCCAAGAGCCATCCAATAGGTAAATATATATGGCCGTGAGCAATGTTAATTTCTTAAGCTACTTCCAATAGTCCACATTGTTTTTAGGTTGAGCCTTTAGACTTTGTTGTTGTTGTTAATTGATTCATCATTGGTCGAGGCTTGTAATAATATATTTCGATGTTTTACATTATCGCCGGGGATTTATTGGCCATTAGAACCCAATAGCGTGTATCTGGAGTTAAACATTATGTTTATCTGTAGAATCTTTTGATACTACAGCTGAAATGAGTACATAATATTAAAAGAACCTATGGTATAGAAACATCTCCATGTGAACATTTTTTAAGATGTGATTATTTGGTATTGACATTCTTTGGAAGCTTTTTAAGCTGATAATAATTTTGTAGCAGACAATAATTAAATAATATACTTGTGGCTCTCTATCATTATCTGCATATGACCTTTTTTCTTCTAGATGTTCATTTTGTATGACCTATTGGTTTGATGTTTCTATTCAGCGGACATGACCATTGCGAACTTAATGAATCCATCTTTTGGACTTAAAATTTAGCCCCTGTTTGACAACCATTATTTCGAAAAATAATATTTTGAATAGTGATTGTTAGGATAACTCTGATGAACCATTTCAATAGCACAGGTGCTGTCGTGTCATGAGGCATGACCATGGAAGTAATTAAAAACAAAAAGTTATGTAGTTGGACCATTTGTTCTATCTATTCGAGTTTGGCTTCTCTAAAGAAGATGAGAGGCTAAAAATGAAAAGAAAAATTTTAGGCTTACGTGAATAATATTTTATTGTTTTAATGTGTGGTTGGACATGAGTATTTAGAAAAAAAAATTTCAAATAATAGTTATCAAACAAGGTGTTAAAGTTTCTCTTGCCACTCAGCCAAGAGCCTTGTGCATTGTACAAGAACGTGCTATAGGAGTAATCCCTATAAGGAATGCAATAATTTCTTACAAAGTTTAGCTACAACGTTGCACGGTCGATATATGTAGTGTTGTTGGTGGCACCTTCAATTGATGTATATAGCCTATTCATTTTAGTATTTTTTTTCATTTATTCTGTTACATTCATTTGATGGACATTTGCTCTATACCATATACTATATTTTGTTGGATAACCATTTTCCGTAATAAAATTTGCTTTATTCCTTTTTATTTATTTATTTAAATTTGAGCCATGTTTCACTTGCATTGTGATAGAGATCCTTTCCGCTGATTGAAGAAGAGTATATTTTAAGGCTTAGTTACGTGGCAAATACATTGAAATGTTGGGGAGTTGTCTCTCATGTCCGAAATAGTTTGGAAAAGTTGAAAGAGAAAGAGCGACCGCGGATAGGAAAAGTAAACACGTGAGTACGTTTTACAATTTATTATTTTGATTCATCGTTAGAAAAGAAGTATGGCACACCACACTTGTACCTCCACATTGAAAATGAATTATAGTTTCAATATTAAGATTTTGGATACTTAGTATTATCCCTTGACTTTTTCTTTTTTGCAAGAACAAATTGAAGTGTTTCTTTTCATCTTTTTATGCATTATATATAATTCCAAGAATGAAATGACGCCCTACGATTCAAGTCTTTAAGACAACATTTTTAAGAATATAAATAGATTATTTCGTTTCATTTCATCTTTTTGAATCTTAATTTCTAAGTGTCATTTAGATTTTAATTCAAATGAACACTTATACGAGATTTTCATGTTCGTTGCAGGCAATAAACATTTTCAAAGACATGGATGAGTCTGGAGGCCGGGCAAACGAATGATCACAAGTAAAGCCATAAATTTTATTTTCTGATTTTCGGTATTTTTGAAATTGTATATCTTTATATTGAAGGTACCCTTTTAAAAGTGTCATAATGTGGCAAGTGTGAGAAAATTGAAATAGAGAAACATTATAAGACATGCTATTGTTTGTATGTTTTGTCTATTTCAAGAATTATTGTTATATTATTATGTGAAATTCTAGTACGAGCCAAGCTTGAGCTCTCACTAGTCAAATTGCCGAGCATGGAGTTGGACAGGCAAGCCATCACCATGGCTAAGCTTGAAAAGCTTTTAACTATTTCTGTAGGTTTGGTCCTTTGGTAATTGAATGTGGAAAAAGGTGTGAGGTATCGGGATAATTACACCTGGGGTCCCTAAAGTATTAAAAATATAGCTTGGAGGTTTCCCAATATATCATTTTAGCTTCTGTAGTCCCTAACCTTTTAGTTTTATAAAAGTGGAGTCCCTAGTAGTCAATTTTACACTTGCCTTTAGTTAAAAACTTGTATTGTTGTTAGAAAGATGATTTTATGACGTTTAATAAAATTATATTTTAAGTATCGAGGGTCCTTGTGATTGAATTTAATAAAGCCATTGATGTAACAAAAACCAATTGAAGTGTAGTGGAAGAGTTGTTACCTTAGTTTCGCAAGAACTGGAAAGAATAATCCATAGGACCCTTATTAATCCTTACCTACCTAGAGGTCGCCTCTCTATTGGATCTCGTCTCATCACTCAGGTGAAACGTCACTAAGTATCCAATGGCAATGGCTTTTGATAGAGATGAACGTTGTCAGGGTGGCAAGTGAAAGTAAGACTAACTGCATAACAATGACTACTTGGATTGTTGCTTTTGATTCTCTCTTGTAAGGCCAAGTCATAGCTCAAGTTCAGGGTGCTTAAATCAATTCACAGAGGCAAACAATACATGAATTAAGTAACATGGTACAAAAGATAGGTAGATAAAATCAGAATGTCCAATCAAACAAAAATCCTTGAAAAACATATAGCACATTACGATTAAATTTGCTGGAAAACCTTGTTAGCTGCTGCTATTGTCCGTTAAATGTCCTGAGGCGTACGCGCTAAGCTCGTAAATCCAACCTCAAACCAAGAAGGTGCGAAATATACACCTTTGTCCAGCATCCCTATGTAAAACTCGGCAAAATATACAGTATCACTCTTCTTTTATCCTCAAAGTGAAGAAATAAAATTCTGTATTGAATTATATTCACTCTTTACAAAGAATTACTATATCTTATTTATATTATAAGACACGGACAAAAAAAGGAAAATAAATCAACTAACTATGGAAGTAATTTCTCTTTCCATATATCCTAAACCTATAATTGATAGAATTTTCCATAAATAAAACTTTCCATATATCCGATTTCATATACTCCCCCTCAAGTTGAACTGCAAATGTTGATCATGTTCAACTTGCAGTTGAGTTCATCGAAAATTTGTCGAGGCAATCCTTTAGTGAAGATATCAACAGTCTGTTCCTTTGTAGAGACATAAGTCATACAAATGGTTCCATTGTCCACCTTTTCTTTAATGAAGTGTCAGTCTACCTCTACATGTTTGATTTTTTTATATTGTACTGGATTGAGTGAAATGTTGATTGCTACTTTGTTATCACAATACAGTTTGATTGGACGTTCCATGTCAATTTTCAATTCTTCTAAAAGTTTCTTTATCCATAATCCGTCACATATGCCTTGTGCAACTGCTCTAAATTCAGCTTCAACACTGCTCGTTGCTACTACATTTTATTTTTTGCTTTTCCAAGTAACCAAGTTTCCCCACACAAATGTACAGTAGCCAGTGGTAGATTTCCCGTCTTCAATTGATCCTGCCCAGTCTGCATCAGGGAATACTTCTTCTTTTTTCATGTTATTCTTTTTGAATAGTAACCTTTTCCCTGGTGTGCCTTTCAGACATCTGAGGATTTTATATACAACCTCCAAGTGAGCCTCTTTGGGAGAATGCATATGTTGACTTACCATGCTGACTGCAAATGCAATGTCAAGTCTAGTAAGTGAGAGATAGATTAGCTTAGCAACTAATCTTTGGTATCCGTCCATTTCCATTGGGTTTCCTGCATCCTTTATTTTTCCTACCTCAATAGGTGTGTCGCTTGGTCTGCATCCTAGCTTGCTAGTTCCAGTCAAGAGGTCAAGTATGTATTTTCGTTGTGAGACACTAGTACCCTTCTTCGATCTTGCAATTTTCATCCCCAAAAAATACCGCATTTGTCCCAAATCCTTTATTTCAAATTCAGTGGCTAACCACTCCTTTAATCTTTTCATTTTTGCTATGTTGTCCCCTGTTATAATTATATCATCAACATATACAATTAAGATCACTTTTTTCCGTCTTTAGATTGTTGGAAGAACATAGTGTGACCAGACTGTCCCTGCTTGTATCCTTGAATTTTCAAAACTTTTGCAAATCTATCAAACCATGCTCTAGGTGATTGCTTGAGACCACATAAAGACTTCTTGAGTTTGCATACTTGATTTTCTTCATTACATTTGTTGAAGCCTGGTGGTATTGTCATGTAGACCTCTTCTTCCAATTCTCCGTTCAAAAATGCATTCTTAATATCTAGTTGTTGGAGGGGCCAGTCTAGATTTGCTGCTAAGGATAGAAGAACTCAAATTGTATTTAGTTTTTCCATTGGTGCAAAAGTTTCTGTGTAGTCTATCCCATATGTTTGTGAATACCCTTTGGTAACTAGACGTGCCTTTTAGCGTTCTATTTCCCCATTGGCCTTGTACTACACATTGAAAACCCACTTGCATCCAATTGGTCTCTTTCTCTTTGGTAGGTTCACTACTTCCCAGGTTTCATTTTTCTTTAGAGCTCTCATTTCTTCCATTACTGCCTCTTTTCATTGTGGTGATTTCAAGGCCTCCTGAATGTTTTTTGGAATTTCTATTCTATCAAGGTTAGCTGTGAAAGCACGAAATCCTACAGATAGGTTATTATAAGATGGAAAATTCTGAGATGGGATGAAGGGTACATGATAGAGTTTGTTTTCTGAGAGTGATGGGTAGATCTATATCAGGAAATATGTTTTTGTCGAAGTTCTCATCTCTATTAGGTCCTACCACCGGTTCCGACTCTTTTGGTACCTCAAGTATGTGGGTTTCTTTATACTTTGATTTAGGCTTTCTTAAGTAAACTAGAATCTCTTTGTCACTTTATTTTTCAACATCTCTCCCTAAGTTCAAGTTTTCTTTTGTATATGGCATAGTAGAAGGTAGGTTGACAGATTTTGTATATTGGTTAGGCAAGAAAAAATTGACATCTAAGAAATCTTGATCCAAAAAATGACATTCTTGACTTAGATTCTCTCCCTGAAGGGAAGATTTTTGGAAGCAGGGTGTTTTTTCGAGGATTGTGACATCGAGGTTGACAAAGACCTTGTTGGTAGATGGGTCATAACATTTATAGCCCTTTTGATTGGGTGAGTACCCGATGAATACACACTTGGTCTCACGGGGTTCAAGTTTATTACGAAGATGGGAATGAACGTGTGCAAAGGTCGTACTACTAAATACCCTTAGGCGAAGGTTTGAGTGAAGACGAGAATTAGGAAAGTATTTTTGGAGTCGTTGTATGGGTGAGTCAAAGGAGAGAGTATGGCTAGGCAAACGGTTGATGAGGTATATAGATGTCAAAATTGCATCACCTCAAAAAGTTTTAGGCATATTGGCAGTGAACATTAGGGCATGAGAAACCTCAAGGAGATGCCTGTTTTTTCGTTCAGCAATCTTGTTTTATTAGGGAGTGTTGACACATGAAATTTGGTGGACTATTCCATGTTTCATAGATAGTCTTGTAAAGCGTTATTGAAGTATTCAGTGCCATTGTCAGTTCGCAAAATTTGAAGTTGTGTTTGGAATTGATTTTGGATCATAGAATGAAAGTTTATAAATACAGATCGGACATCGATTTTTTCCTTTAGTAGGTATACATAACAAACCCGAGTATGATCATCAATGAATAAGACAAACCATTTTGTGTGTGTACGATTAGGGATGCGGGAAGGTCCCCATAAGTCGCTATGAATCATGGCAAATGGTGTAGATGGTTTATATGTAGACTTGGGAAAAATTGAACGTTGATGTTTTGCAAATTCACAATTCTCACAATGAAATTCAATTGAAGTTTTATTGAAAAAATTTGGGGGAGTACACGTTTCAAGTATGGAAGACTATGATGGCCCATTCTATAATGCCATAACAAAAGTTCACTATCACTAGAAGCAGATGCAGAATTACAGCTATTAAATTGATCTAGTCTACTAACATCAGCTTCTTCGAAGTAGTACAGTCCCCCACACTCTTTAGCACTGCCAATCATTTTCCCCGATGAAAGGTCCTGAAATACACGGGAAGATGGAAAGAAGTTAGCAGAGCAATTGGAATATTTTGTTAGTTGACTGATAGATATTAAGTTACAAGATGAATTTGGGACATGGAGGACACAATCAAGTGTTATGGATTCAGAAATTCGAATACTCCTTTTTCTCGCAACTAAAAAGAGTGAACCATCCGCAATTTTTACTTTAACATCTCCAGAACAAGTTGAATATGACGAGAATAGTTGGAATGAATCCATCATGTGATCGAATGCACCCGAATCAATAATTCGAGGGGTTTTATATTTTGTAGTGCTTAAGGCTTGATGAAAGGTACCTTTATGGGCTAGAAAACTAGAAGGACCTTTGGAAGAGGGCTGACTGGATGTTTGAAAGCTAGAGAATATTTGATATAGTTGCTCCATTTGTTCAGGATTGAATCCACCACTTGAGGTAGGATTTATTGTCTCAACTTGGTATCCCTTGTTTCGAGTATTTGGCATTGACTTCCAATCTGCGGGTTTTTCATGAATTTCCCAACACGTATCTTCTTTATGTCCTGATTTACAATAATGTTCACACCATGGTCTTCCCCGTGGATGTTTTTGGTTTGGCCCATTTGTCACCCCTATTAAAGAAAAGCTCAATACTCCATCTCCATTTAAATTTTGAGAATCAAGCTCCAAGCCCATGATCTTCAAATTACCAGGTCCTTACCCATTATTACTCGGCCTAGAGGATTTCGGCCCATTATTGTCGGGTCCTGATTTTGGCGCTTTAAACAGAGGCCATTATTCCTAGCGTTAAGGGCCGGCATCTCTCCAGTAGCTCTGATCGACACCTTCATCATCACAAGTCGACGCGATTCTTCTCGACGAACCTCTGCAAATAACTCACGAGTCGTCGGAAGTGGTCCCCGGCCTAAAATTCTGCCTCTCACGTCATCTAACTCCCGATTTAATCCCGCAAGAAATTCATAAAATCTTTCGTTCTCCTGCTTCTTTTTGTACAGAGAACAATCATCTAAGTACTTCCATTCTTTTTTTGTACCGAGGTCTAATTCCTACCAGAGGGTCACCATTACCATGTAATAGTTTGTTACATCACTGGATCCTCATCGAGTTTGCCAAAGTCTGGTCTTTATTTCGAAGATACGAGATGCGTCTTCAGAGTCTGAGTAGGTATCCCTTACTGAGTTCCAAACGTCCTTTGTAGTCGGGAGAAACAGATATGTTTTACCAATGGCTAGCTTCATGGAATTCACCAAGCCATCGCCATGGAATTTTCGGCCTTCCACTTTTGCAATAAGGAATCATCAGTTGGCTTCTTGGTCTCACCTGTAAGATAAGCCAACTTCCCTTTTCCTTTAATTACCAGTTTTACGGATTGGACCCATTCCCGAAAGTTCCTTCCATTCAACTTCTCTACCGTGAGTTGGAGAGAAGAGTTTTCAAGTCCGTGTGTAACAATTGAATGACCAACTTCTGTATCGAAGCTAGATGTTTCAGAGGTTGTCGAGTCCCTACTATTGGCAGAGAATTCTGCCATGTTTTGCTAGGTTTAGAGACCTAGCTCTGATACCATGAAGAAATAAAATTTTGTATTGAATTATATTCACTCTTTACAAAGACCTACTACAACTTATTTATATTACAAGACACGGACAAAAAAAGGAAAAAAATTAGCTAACTATGGAAGTAATTTCTCCTTCCATATATCCTAAACCTATAATTGATAGAATTCTTTAATTGATAGAATTTTCCATAAATAAAACTTTCCATATATCCAGTTTCCTACACAAAGTTATAAATTGGGTGGTCTATGAAAAAGAAGCCAAACATCCCACTTATATACCCACAGCAAATTACATGCCCTACCTTCTTTCCAGCATCCACAATGCCCTGAATAAGTTCGCTCGTGATTGTGTTTAAGTAGTCGTATGTCTCAGGCTGTTTGAGTCGCTTAAGCGTGTGGATACCGACAGTCATTACCAATGGGTTTCGCTTAGGGTCCCGGCCTGATACATTGGTCCTGTTGGAGTAACCATCTCCATAATCTTCCGCTTTCCTCCATATATACCAATAGGTAGACCACCATCGATAATCTTCCCATGTGTTGTCAAATCAAGAGTATGCCTAAACACTCCTGAGCGCCATCATACGATAAACGAAATCCAATCATGACTTCATCGAATATTAAAAGAGTATAGTCATCTCTGGTGATCCTACGAAGGTCATTTAAAAACTCAGGTATCGGTGCAATAAAACTAGTATTTCCTACAATACGTTTGAGTATAACAGCTACAGTCTCTATTTTGTTTGCTTCGAAGAGGGTTTCGACATTTCACGAAGATGTCAAAGTTCCATATGTAGCTCCCTTAGGAACACCGGGGAGTCGGGAAGCCCTAAAGTAGCAACTCCACTGCCTGTCTTAACAAGTAAAGGATCTGCATGGTCGTGGTAGCAACCCTCAAACTTAATTATCTTTTCACGGTCGGTGAATGCACAAGCCAATCTTAATACGCCCATGCATGCTTCTGTTTCAGAGTTGACAAACCGAACTATTTCTGTGCTTGGAACAACAGATATTACCATTTCTGCTAGGATATTTTTGATGAGCGTAATTCACTCATTAAACTAAAGCTTCTAAATCATGTTTTTTGATGTGTTCTTGAGCATTTTTGAACGTTTTGATGTGTGTGTTAGTGTTGTTTTGCAGTTTGGACAACTCTCGAGAAAATATCACTATTGGGAGCCGGTGATGAGCAAAAATGATGATCAATGAAATGGAGCATGAATAAACAAGTATTGAATAAGATTGGAGTGGAAAATAAGCTTGGAAAAACAAAGAGGAGGATTAAAGCAGTGGCATTGGCGCCACGGCGTCGAAAAAGGGGCGCCATGAGAAGAAAAAGCAAGCAGAAACCTGGGCGCCACGGCGCCAAACTTGGGCGCCATGGCGCCCAAGGAAGAAAAAAAGAAGCAGAATATTGGGCGCCATGGCACCCATGAAAGAAAAAAAACGGGCAGAGACCTGGGCACCACGGCGCCAGACCCAAGCGCCATGGCGCCCGTTTCCAAAACACTAAAATTCGGGTTTTTAAGTATCTTTTCGGCCCAAAAATAGGGCGCCATGGTGCCCCCAAAGCGATGAATTCAAGCAGAAATTTAGGCGCCATGGCGCCCAGGACGGGAAGGAAGCAGAAACTTAGACGCCACGGTGCCAGACCTGGGCGCCATGGCGCCCAACACAGGCAGAAACGAGCAGGAACTTTGGCACCACGGCGCCAGACCTAGGCGCCATGGCGCCATGCTTGGGAGCCGTGGCGCCAAATCCCAAAACGTTAAAACCCGAATTTTTAATTATCTTTTCGATCCAAAAATCATACCCTAATCCTTGATGACTCTTAGAAAATATAAATACGAAGATGAAGAACAAGAGAAGGGGGTTAGACGGCTGAAGAGGCAAGAAAAAGAGAGGCACCAATTGAGAGAAGATCGACCCGATTTTGGAGAAGAAGAAGGGAGAAACTGAGAAATCAAGCAACAAGATTGAGAAATAGAGCAGCAACCCGAGTTTTTTCTTATCTTTCTCTTTTCCATGCGATTTAATTTGTATTTTATCATGTTCTTCTTCTCAATCATGAACTAAGTTATTAAATCTAGGGTTTGATGTAACCTATTTGAGACATTATTCAATTTCTTTATAGTATTTCCATTTAATTTTCTAGAATTGATTTGTATTGTTCTTGCTTAATGCTTTCAGTTGCCTGATTACCAATTGAATGAATTGATGTTCTAAATTTGACGCTCGAGAGAGGAAAATTTAGGCGTGATCTAAGAACAATATAACCTAGGTTTGTAGGTTTCGAGAGAAAGTACGAATCTTTGAGGGTAAAACAAGAATCAAGTGCGTGATAATCTTTATAAATTTAATTCGGAATAGAGATATTGGGGTTAAAATATAGAGATAGGTTCTATTTGACGCTCGAGAGGGGGAACTAGAATTCTTGCCTATAAATTCGGGAAATAGTTTATGGAAATATCTATAGGGATTGAGAATTATGTCGAGAATATGGTGAAATCACTCCCTAGACATTATGTAATTTTGATTTAGTCTTTAGAAATTGCCTCACTTTTATTGCACTATTTAATTCATTGACGTTAGTTTAGTATTTAAACATTAATATAACACTCGATTGTCTAGATAGAGTAAACGCGGACACAATTATAGTACTCAGTGAAAGTCAAATATCAATCCCTGTGGGTTCGACACTTTTCAATTCTTTAATATACTACAAAACTTGACACCGTGCGCTTGTGGTATAAAATCAAGTTGCATAAATCGCGTGACAAGTTTTTAGCGCCGTTGCCGGGGATTGATTCAGTCGAATTCAATTGATATTATTACCAATTGGCGTTCATTTTACTCTAGATTTTTAGTTTTACCGTTATTTTTATTTTACTCTTTTTGTGTCTATCTTTAAAAGCTTCCTTGTGATTATTTTTAGCTGTTTATGCGAAGGGCGAGAAATCTAGACCTACCACCTGTTGATCCTAAACCTAAATGCACATTTCGCATTCTCAGAGGCATACAAAGAAATGAACGGGAAGTAATGGCGGAACAGGATGCTAGAGCAGCCAATGAGGATAACCAAAAAAGGGCTGTTCGGGACTACATAAGGCTGGTTGTCAATGACAACTATTCCGGCATTGCACGCCCAGTAATTGCTACAAACAATTTTGAATTGAAGCCAGGGTTGATACATATGGTGCAGCAAAATCAGTTTGGGGGTGCTGCAGTAGAAGACCCAAATGCTCATCTTGTGTTCTTTTTGGAAATTTGTGACACAATGAAGATGCATGGGGTTACTGAAGATGCAATTAGACTCCGCCTATTCTCATTCTCTTTAAGGGATAAAGCAAAGGCTTGGTTCCAATCACTACCGTATGACTCAATTACAACTTGGGATGATTTGGCTCAGAAATTCATCACCAAGTACTTTCCACCTTCTAAATCAGCTCAACTTCGCGGTGAAATTAGCCAATTCAAACAACTCAACTTCAAGCCATTCTATGAATCCTGGGAAATATTTCATTATTTGCTTAAGAGATGTCCTTAACATGGGTTCCAGAAATGGGTGCAAATTGAGATATTTTATAATGGGCTAAATGGGCAGACAAGGACTATGGTAGATGTAGCTGCGGGAGGCATTTTAATGGCTAAAACAGCAGAGGCTACATATGTTTTATTGGATGACATAGCCACCAACAATTACCAATGGTCAAGTGAGAGATCGGGTGTAAAGAAAGTAGCAGGACTTCATGAAGTGGATCCCATCACTGCACTAGCAGCTCAAGTTGCATCACTCACAAATCAGATAGTCATACTTACCACTCAAGGAAATCAACAGAAGGTAGATTCAGTCATGAGTACTTCTTCTTCACGCCAAGAGACAGAGGTTGCAAACGAGTAGGCCCAATATGTCAACAGTAGAAACTACAATCAAAGAGGAAGCTACCAAGCTAATCACTATCATCCAGGGCTGAGGAATCACGAGAACTGGTCATATGGCAACAGCAGAAATACACTTCAACCTCTACCCGAATTCAACACTCAGAATTCTGATGGGAAACCACCATTGGAAGACATCCTTGGGACATTCATTTATGAGACAAGATCACGCTTCAACAATGATGAATCACGTTTGGATAATATTGAAACACATGTGTCCAACATGGGAGCCACAATGAAGAATCTTGAAGTGCAAATTGGCCAATTGGCTACCTCAATGAAGTCTCAGCAAAAAGGAAAATTTCCAGGTGATACAGAGGTCAATCCAAAGGTGCACTGTAAAGCTATTGTATTAAGGAGTGGCAAGCAAGTTGGAGAAAATGAACTCACTGAAGATAGCAACCCCACACCTGATAAGGAGAAAGAACAAGTAGTAGAAGAGCAAGAAAAGCAGGCCAAAGGAACAAATAAGGCCCACAAAACTTACTTCGTATCCTTCCCTGACAACCCACCAATTCTCACACCACCACTTCCATTTCCACAGCGTTTTCAAAAGAAAAAATTTGATAATTAATTTGCAAAATTTTTAGAAATTTTCAAGAAAATTCACATTAATATTCCTTTTACAGATGCTTTGGAACAAATGCCAAATTACGCAAAGTTTATGAAGAAAGTGATGTCAAAGAAGCGAAAATTGGAGGAATATGAAACAGTAAAATTGACAGAAGAATGCAGCGGTATTATTCAAAAGAAACTTCCTCAGAAGAGAAAAGATCCGGGCAGCTTCACTATTCCATGTACCATTGGAAGCTCTTCCTTTGAAAAGGCCCTCTGTGATCTAGGAGCAAGCATCAACTTAATGCCGTTATCAGTATTCAAGAAGTTAGGCCTCGGGGAGGTCAAGCTAACAACAATGACTCTACAACTAGCTGATAGGTCCCTCACCTACCCACGAGGAATTATTGAAGACATGCTGGTAAAGGTCGACAAATTCATCTTTCCAGCTGATTTTGTGGTATTGGATATGGAAGAAGATCAGGAAATTCCACTGATTTTACGCAGGCCATTTTTAGTAACTGAAAGGGCATTAATTGATGTACAAGGGGGACAGTTGACATTGAGAGTGAATGAAGAAGAGGTGAGGTTCAACATTTACCAAGCAATGAAGTACTCAGATGACAATGACACTTGCCATAGGATTGACTTCATTGATTCTGCTATGAGAGATGAGAAATTATGTATTGAAGATCCTCTAGAGCAATGTATGATGTTTAGTACAACAAAGGATGATATTAGCACTTTTGGAGAGTACATCAGGAGCAAGGATTTGGTTGATTACATATTGGCTCTTGAGTCTACATCAGTTGTGGAAAACCCATAATGTGAGGATATTCAATAGTCAGAGGAAGCAGATGACAAAGAAAGCAATGAAAGCAGTAAAATTGAACTGAAGCAACTACCAGATCACCTTCGCTATGCATTTCTGGGGAACAAGTCTGCATTTCCAGTAATTATTTCTTTATCACTCACCAGAGACAAAGAGGATAGATTATTGAAAGTGGTGAGAGATCATAAGGCCGCTTTGGGATGGTCGATAGTTGACATCAAGGGGATAAGTTCTACAATCTGCATGCATAAAATCCTCACAGAAGAGTCTTACAAGCCATCTATCGAACATCAAAGAAGGTTAAACCCAGCAATGAAAGAAGTGGTTTGAGCGGAGATTCTAAAGCTATTGAAGGCAGGGATATTTTTGTCATTTCAGACAGTGAATGGGTCAGCCCAGTGCGAGTGGTACCAAAGAAAGGAGGGATGACAGTAGTTAAGAACGACAACAATGAGCTAATTCCAACAAGAACAGTAACTGGCTGGAGGGTGTGCATTGATTACAGGAAACTGAATAAGGCAACTAGAAAGGACCATTTCCCACTGCCGTTCATAGATCAAATGTTGGACAGATTAGCTGGCTACTCTTACTATTGCTCTCTTGATGGATATTCGGGCTACAACCAGATTGCTATAGCACCAGAAGATCAGGAAAAGACAACCTTCACCTGTCCATATGGAACTTTTGCTTACAGATGGATGCCATTCGGGTTATGCAACGCACCGACCACTTTTCAGAGATGCATGATGGCAATCTTTGCAGACATGGTTGAAGACATCATGGAGGTATTTATGGATGGCTTCTCGGTATTCGGTACTTCTTTTGATAACTGCCTTCATAATCTCTCCTTAGTGCTGCAATGCTGCAAGGAAAGGAATTTAGTTCTCAACTGGGAAAAGTGCCACTTCATGGTACAAGAAGGTATTGTGCTAGGCCATCATGTTTCGGCGAGGAGATTGGAAGTGGACAGAGCAAAAATTGATACAATTGAAAAGCTACCACCACCCACCAATGTCAAAGGGATTCAAAGTTTCTTAGGGCACGCTGGATTCTACAGGAGATTTATCAAAGACTTCTCAAAAGTCGCAAAACCCCTATGTAACCTTTTGGAGAAGGACACAACGTTCGTATTTGATGATGACTGCTTACGGGCTTTTGAAACCATAAAGGCAAAATTAGTCACTACCCCAGTGATGGTAGTACTAGATTGGGATCAGCCATTTGAGGTTATGTGTGATGCTAGTGATTACGCATTAGAGGCAGTTTTGGGACAAAGGCATGATAAGATTTTTCGGGCAATCCACTATGCCAGCAAAACTCTTAATGGAGCTCAACTAAATTACACAACCAAAGTGATAATTTACATGGACCATGCTGCAAACCGTTATCTCTTTCAAAAGAAGGATGCCAAGCCACGCCTAATTCGATGGATACTGCTACTACAGGTATTTGATGTAGAGATTCGGGATAAGAAAGACAGTGAGAATGTCGTTGCAGACCATCTCTCACGATTGGAGAATGAAAAGGTGGTGGATGACAATCAAATTCGAGAAACGTTCCCCGAAGAGATCTTGCTAGCTGTATCAACAAAGATCCCATGGTATGCTGATTTTGTTAACTATTTAGTATCTGGAAGATTGCCACCTGACTTGACCTTTCATCAAAAGAAGAAATTTCTATATGATGTCAAGTCATTTCTGTGGGATGATCCAATCTTGTTTAAAAGGTGTGCTGATAGAATAATTAGGCGGTGTGTCCTTGTGGAAGAAACGCGATCAATCATGCAGCATTGCCATTCCTCACCCTATGGAGGTCATTTCGGTCCTACACGTACTGCTGCAAAGGTATTGCAATCTAGTTTCTATTAGCCAAATTTGTTCAAAGACTGCTATGCTTTTGTGAAGACATGTGACCGCTGTCAGCGCACTGGAAACATTTCAAGACATCATGAGCTACAATTAACCAGTATGCTTGAGGTGGAATTATTTAATGTGTGGGGTATTGATTTCATGGGTCCATTTCCACATTCCTTTGGTCAAGAGTATATTTTTCTCGCAGTAGATTATGTGTCTAAGTGGGTTGAAGCCATTGCCACACCAACAAATGATGCAAAGGTGGTGTTGAAATTTTTACAGAAAAATATCTTCACTCGGTTTGACACGCCTAGAGCAATCGTAAGCGATGGAGATACACATTTCTGTAACAAGCTGTTCAATTCTCTTCTAGCTAAGTATGATGTCAAGCACAAGTTGGCATTGAGTTATCATCCACAGTCAAATGGGCAAGCAGAGGTGTCTAACAGAGAGATTAAACAGATTCTGGAAAAGACAGTGAATACCAATCGAAAGGACTGGTCTTTCAAACTAGATGACGCTCTTTGGGCATACCGAACAACATTTAAAACTCCAATTGGAATGTCACCCTACCGTCTGGTAGTCGGGAAAGCTTGTCATCTACAGGTAGAATTGGAGCATTGAGCTTATTGGGCTGTGAAGAAATTGAATTTAGACATGAAATTGGCCGGTCCACAACGCTTGTTGCAGTTTGATGAGTTGGAAGAATTTCGGAACGATGCATATGAAAATGCAAAGATATATAAAGAATGGACAAAGATGTGACATGACAAGAGAATACTAAGAAGGGCTTTCAAGGCAGGAGAACCGGTTCTTCTATTCAATTCTCGCTTGAAACTCTTTCCAGGCAAGCTCAAATCCCGGTGGTCAGGACCATTTGTAATCCGCAAGGTGTTCCCTTATGGTGCAGTGGAATTAGTAGGCAAGGATGGGTCTACTTTTCAGGCAAATGGGTAACGCCTCAAACATTACTATGGAGAGGAAAACTGGGATGTGAAAGAAATTACCCTTGATGACCCAACTTGAAACCACATCCACGTCCAGCTAAAGTCGTAAAAGAAGCGCTTATTGGGAGGTAACCCAAGTTCTATTCCTTAAGTTTCTTTTCATTATTTTGACATGTTCTTTTCCTCTTACGCCAATTTGATAAGTTCATTTTTTTCTTTATTTTGTAGGTCTTGCTCAAAATGGTTGCATCAACACTCTAATCAATATGGGAAAGGAATAGGTTGGAGGTAAAAAATAATAATAATTTAATTTTCAGTAACATCGGCGCCATGGTGCCCAACACGTTTTTATCCTTAAAACAACAACACAAATTTTTTTTCTTTTCATTTTCCTACTCACAAAACCCTTATATTCTTCTTTCCTCTCAAATCTCCCCCTCTTTCCCCCACACTTGCACACACCAATTCTCTCATACTACCCCACATTTATACTTTTTTACATCTATAACAATCCATATCTTAGAAGTGAAAGGCTAGTGACTAGTTCATCAAAGAAGGTGGACGGTTAACTTCAGTTGATATTGTGAAAGAACACTTACTCCATGCCTCCTAAAAAGAAATCCAAGGCCACTGCCTCTTCCTCTATTACTGCTTTTGATTGTCGACGATTCATTAGTTCTACCAAGCAACGTAGTGCTGCATCCATTCCTCTGGTGAAAGAGCTCTATGCCAACGCTAATGAACATGAGAACTTCAAGGTTTTTGTACAGGGTTTTTGGATCAAGTTTGATAGTGCCTCAATTAACCGGTTCTACCATACGTGGGATATACCCAATGATGACTATTCCCAACTCCGGAATGAGGGGATCGATCCTGGGGAGAGAATTCGCACTATAGCTCGCCTCGATACCAAATGGAAAGGATCAGCTAGTAATGTAACCCACTTCCCTTCATCTGGTCTGACACCCAATTGTAAAATCTGGCACCACTTCATATCATCCAAACTGATCCCCAGTAGCAACACTAGCGAGGTCACAAAGGAACGGGCCTTACTGAATTTTGTGATTCAAAAAGGATATTCTATTGATGTTGGCCGAGTCATCCAAAATAGTATTCTTCGCATCCTTGTCGGGCCTGCTACAGGCAGTCTGGGTCACCCCTCTTTGATCCATGACCTTTACATACAAGGGGGTGTTCCCGTGCGCGAAACTGATGAAGTGTTACACTCGAAACAACCACTTACACGGGACCTCCGTGATAGGCATGTGGGACATCGGGAAGTGCCTAACTCTTCTCAATCATCTCGTCCGTTACCTCCTACACCATCACCTCCACAACCTTCTAATGCTACGGGGGACGTCCTTCGACGTCTTGAAGCCATGGATTTGCGCATGACCCGATGGCAGGAGGGCATGCAAGTACAAATGAATCATTTACAATCCACCATCTTTGATCAATTTCAATACCAGAACGCTTGCATGGCGGTTATGGCATCTGCACATCCCGAGCTCACCTTCCCTCTACCGCCATCACTTCCACCTCATTCCCATCCTCCTGCTCCACCTGATGAAGAGGAAGACAATTGATGTCTTCACTGAGATATCTCCCTTTCCCTTCTTCCATTTTAACATTGGGGGCAATGTGTAGTTGAAGTTTGGGGGGAGTATCTTAAATTGTCTAAAATCTAAAATTGCCTATATTTATTTATTTATTTTGTATGATTGTGTGCATCTATATAAAAAAATATATATATAAAAAATAAAAAAAATTTTAAAAAAAATTTCGTGTTTTGCATGCTTGTATGAGTTAGATAGTCTTGCTGGCGATGATGTATAATATTAAGAACATGTATTGGTTCATGGATTATGAATAAGTCATATGTGTGAGTTAGATTTTTGTTTATTCCTGTGAAACGAAAATTATTTTTGCACGTGGGTTGATTGTAGCGTTGTACATGAGTAGGTTGATCTATATTTATAGGTTGAATAAGAGAACTTAGATGCTAAACCCAAACAACCTTTAAACACTATTATACCCTTAAATCAAATATAGGCTGTTTGGTAGGTTAAGCTGTTGCAGGAAAACTTGGAGATAAATGTGGATTCCATGTGTGCTAAATTTTGTGTGGATTGTCTGAGACTAATAGGATGAAAATTGGGTGAAAACTTGAAGTTAGAGGTTGATTTTCGAGAATAGGTGTTTAATAAGGGGCATTGCACTAATCATTGCATAAAAAAGATCCCAATGAGGACAACTTTAAAAATCTCATTATGAATCATCTTTTCATAGCCTTTATGACTCGAGTGATTAAGCCTGTAAGGGTTTAAAATTTGGTGCCTTAAAGTCGTCTGATTTGGGAGTCATCGGCCTAAAGTTCATTACAAGGGTCATTTAGAAAGCTTGAGGGAGTGACGTCCACACAAAGGGTGTTTAAAGAATAAATATATTAAAAAAAATAATAAATAAATTTAAATATCACATATTTTGATTACGCCCCGAACACTTGTTTTAGAGGATTAAACCTTTGATGAGAGGTTAGTAATTTAGTTGATTCATAGAGGTTGAAGCAGTCAAAAATAAGGATAATCCTCATTTGTTGATATGTTGAACTGCAATAGTGAAATCTAACCAAACTTGAGGGATGTAAGAAATTAGCAAAAAAAAAAAAAAAATAATTTTAGAATACACCTTGGAAAGAGAAAAGAAAACAAGATTGGGAGTGTGTGAATCCCACGAGCGAAACAAGGAAATATTTGACTTTTAAGGTCGAAAATTGGGTCAATTTATTATTGTACAGTGTTATGCTTAACTCTACACACACACGCCCATTTGCATTGAATGAACGAGGATTTGATGCCTGCATTATAGTTTTGAAGTACTTCATGAATTTGACGCTGTGTTTTTAATCTTGAGCTATAAATGCAAGGTGTTTAACATAAAGTTTCTTTTGAGTGACTTTATCTGTCTTAGTCGTGTTTTTGTGCTCGTTAATAATTATCTTTAGTTTTGTGTTTGTTCGAGGACAAGTAAAGAACTAAGTTTGGGGGTGTTTGATAAGTGTAATTCACTCATTAAACTAAAGCTTCTAAATCACTTTTTTGATGTGTTCTTGAGCATTTTTGAACGTTTTAATGTGTGTGTTAGTGTTGTTTTGCAATTTGGACAACTCTCGAGAAAATACCACTATTGGGAGCCGGTGATGAGCAAAAATGATGATCAATGAAATGGAACATGAATAAGCAAGTATTGAATAAGATTGGAGTGGAAAATAGGCTTGGAAAACAAAGTGAAGAGAAGCAAAGCAGTGGCATTGGCGCCACGGCGCAAAAAAAAGGGCGCCACGGCGCCCTCAAAACGATGAATTCAAGCAGAAACTTAGGCGCCACGGCGCCATGGCGCCCAATGAGGACAAGAAGGAAGCAGAAACTTAGGCGCCATGGCGCCCAACACAGGCAGAAACGAGCAGGAACTCTGGCGCCACGGTGCCAAACCTAGGCGCCAGTTACCATAATAATCGCGGCGCCATGCTTAGGCGCCATGGCGCCAAATCCCAAAACGTTAAAATTCGAATTTTTAATTATCTTTTCGGTCCAAAAATCATACCCTAACCCTTGAGGACTCTTAGAAAATATAAATACGAAGATGAAGAACAAGAGAAGGGGGTTAGACGGCTGAAGAGGCAAGAAAAAGAGGCACCAATTGAGAGAAGATCGACCCGATTTTGAAGAAGAAGAAGGGAGAAACTGAGAAATAGAGCAACAAGATTGAGAAATAGAGCAGCAACCTGAGATTTTTCTTATCTTTCTCTTCTCCATGCGATTTAATTTGTATTTTATCATGTTCTTCTTCTCAATCATGAACTAAGTTATTAAATCTAGGGTTTGATGTAACCTATTTGAGACTCAATTTCTTTATAGTATTTCTATTTAATTTTCAAGAATTGATTTGTATTGTTCTTGCTTAATGCTTTCAGTTGCCTGATCACCAATTAAATGAATTGATGTTCTAAATTTGACGCTCGAGAGAAGGAAATTTAGGCGTGATCTAAGAACAATATAACCTAGGTTTGTAGGTTTCGAGAGAAAGTATGAATCTTTGAGGGTAAAACTAGAACCAAGTGCGTGATAATCTTTATATATTTAATTCGGAATAGAGATATTGGAGTTAAAATATAGAGATAGGTTCTATTTGACGCTCGAGAGGGGGAAATAGAATTAATTTAGGATTCTTGCCTATGAATTCGGGAAATAGTTGATGGAAATATCTATAGGGATTGAGAATTATGTCGAGAATAAGGTGAAATCATTCCCTAGACATTACGTAAGTTTGATTTAATCTTTAGAAATTGCCTCACTTTTATTGCACTATTTAATTCATTGACGTTAGTTTAGTATTCAAACATTAATTTAACACTCGATTGTCTAGATAAAGTAAACGTGGACACAATTATAGTACTCAGTGGAAGTCGAATATCAATCTCTGTGGGTTCGACTCTTTTCAATTCTTTAATATACTACAAAACTTGATATCGTGCGCTTGCGGTATAAAATCACGTTGCATAAATCGCGTGGCAATTTTCCAGAAAACAAGGAGCACCAAAGCTAGTTACTTTTTTCATTGTTTCGGCCAAGGCAGCAAGCGCCTGCATGTTACCCATACATGAACAACTGCAAATTTTAACTTTTCTCTTCTCGAACGTTCAAATTGAAAACAAAATTACTTGTGGCTAAATTGCCCATCTGCATATCACTTTAAAGGTTTCATATAGTTAAACTATGGGTCATTGTCCAATAAAACATAAAAAAGAAACGAAAGAAAATCTTCAAATGAGATCAAGTCTCAATAGGTCATAAGTAATTCAAGTCTTTCTATGCAAGAACTAAATTAAAAAAAAAAATAATAATAAAAAATTACACAAACGGCCTAACCATTGAAACCACCATACCTAAGAACAAACTTATCAATGCAACTCCTCTATTGATTCTAAAAAGGTTCCAGAAACATCTTACTATTGCTATATACATGCTCGATTGGCAATAGCTTTTAAGAAGGGCTAGAAATGGACTTCATCATCTGCATGACCAATTATGGCTGGCCCCTTCGATCCTACATAATCGATGTACTCATTACCATCGATATCCCACATGTGAGAGCCCTTGACAGAATCAATAACAATAGGCCGGCCACCAATTGATTTGAAAGCACGTATAGGGAAATTTACTCCTCCTGGCACCAATTCCTGCAATCATGTATTATAGACCTATATTATGAGCAACATAATCGTTAAAAAAGTAGACACGAGTACATAAATGAAGTCAAAACCGTATTGTAACAATCTTTTTTTTAGGGTAGAAAGGGGTACCATGCGGCAATAGTCTGCTCCGCTAGGCTACCCTCCACTTATCCTCGATTGTTTTGAGATAAAACGCAATTCGAAAACAAGAGAATTTAAATATATCAAAAATATATTTAGGGCGCGTTTGATTCCCATTTTTCCCAAAATATATTTTTCTCTTTCTTCTTTTCAACTACACATTTTTCAATAAAATAATGATGCAAGTAAATCCAAAAATTTTCCTTATTTTTAACCACATATTCTATCTCAATCTACCATCTTAAAATGCATTTTTCTAATTTAATGGGACTCAACGAGTCCTAAATTACAGTTGCTGGTGGAGGTATGAACACCAGTGAGCTCAACAGTACTTCGAATACCAACTACCTCTCATGATATCATCTTAATGGTCTTCACGAACATCAGCGACATGCTAAGTTCCGCATAAACAACACCTATAGGTAAACAACCCAAAAAAAGACTTCTTTAGTATTAAACCTATAAAGATTAATTTTGCTCACAGTAAAGATTCAGAATAATTCAAATACTGTCGTGTAGTTCTAATTCTAAAATAGAGGCCCCAATTCCATGTTATTACAATGCCACCAAAAAAGGCATCAAGCATAAGTCTTGCAATAGGCCAACCATGTCCTAACAGGAGACCGAGAGCAATACCAAGCCATTACAAAGAAACATTCATAATTTTCGACAAATACAAATCTTAAAATAAACAAAAAACACTAAGGACTGGAATTATTAAACCAAAATTGGACTTTCCTGTCTGCAGTGCTTACAAAATTTAAACAATACAGTCTATATTACCTTGGCGGCGTAGAAAGCCTCTCAGATTTCTTGAGAGTGAAAGTTTTCTTGCTTTTCATACGAGACAGCAGTGATTTGGACGATTGTAGAGGATGTTTACGTAGATTTTGACTCGGACAGGATAACCTACCCAGGGCCGGTCCTTTGGTTTTTAGGGCCTGAGGCGAATTCCATAAGTTAGGCCCCTCTCCAAAATCAGTGTAAATGTAAAATTCAACAATATATTATTATGCAACATATTGCTAACTTGAGACGGATCCAGTATTGAATTCAAGACCAGCTAAAAAAATTCAAATCGAACTAATACACGAAAAAAAATTACACATAAAAATTTGTTTTTACAAAAAAAAAGAAGATGGTTTTTGGGCCTGGAGCCCCCTAAATCCATCAGTGCCGCTAACTTAAAGTTTAATAATAAAACAACAAACAAATATATTAGAATTCTACTTCTAATGAATTTTGGAAAATGTAAAATTATTCATTTCTGAGCTTTCAAAGGTTTGATCACTGTGATTTATTCTTTGCATTACCATGAGGGTAAAAACTACTACCACTACGTAAATCCAAACACTGAAATAGAATTCTGTAAATTTTAAATAGAATAGAATAATCACTTTACCAAACCATTAATCCAGGGCCCAACACTAATCAATTTCATAAAAAAGATATAAATTACTAACAAACTAGTCGAAAAAACTATTGGAGTGAAACAAATATGAATAGATAAACATTTCAATTCATTTAAAGAAAGAATAAACCCACATCTTCATTGAATACTTATCTAATTCTAAAATCACTAATAATCTATTTCATAAGAAACCCACAAATTAGTAAAAGCAAAAGGTCCACAAAATTAAGTCCCAAAACCAAAAAAAAGGAAGAAGAACCTAAGGGAAATTTTAAATTTCAGCCCGAACTATACCA
The DNA here is from genome assembly GCF_002742605.1 of Olea europaea var. sylvestris. Classification (NCBI taxonomy): domain Eukaryota; kingdom Viridiplantae; phylum Streptophyta; class Magnoliopsida; order Lamiales; family Oleaceae; genus Olea; species Olea europaea. Next base: position 20,630,704 of record NC_036244.1, on the reverse strand, counting down.
TCTTGGCAACAGAAGCGAGATGATTCCCCTTCATATCACATATGAAGTGATCATCTACATAAGTCTGCCAAGACATTTTAAATTCTCTTCTTTTTTTGGTTTAATTTATAAAACAAATGCTATTTTTCTTTGATGGGTCTGCTTATTTTGAGCTTCTTTCTTCAATTTGAATCGAATTTATTGGGTTGGGCTGTGAATTTTCTGAAGTTAGCATGGGATGTTGAGCTTTGTTCAGCTATTTTATCAAATTGTTGAGCTCTAATACTTGTTGAGTTTTGGAACACAAAAGAAAAATAGAGTCTTATTAATGAAATAAATTTTACACAATTTTAAATAAAAACGAAAAATACTAACTAAACACACTAGGACATCTCACCAATTATTTTACCAACTCACTTTCTCTCACTATGCACTACCTCTCTCCTATATTTTTCTTTATCTCTTTACCTCTCACCAATCACGCACTACAATGCTCATTCTATCCTCACACACTTGTATCTATATTTCCTTCACCTACTCTTCTCTCTCCACACACACACACGTGCGCTACCTTTCTTTCAACTCTTTTTCACTCTTCTTTATTCCGACTCACACACATATATACAGACATGCATGGCCGGTGGCTGAAGCTTCTTGTATGTTAGTGGAATGTAGTTGCATCAATTCTAAAACCATCCTTCAATGGCGATGGCAAGAAGGGGCAGCAGATTCTGAAAGAGTGAAAAGTGAAGGGAAGAAGAAGAAGAAAAGCAGCTTAAGGAAGAATGAAGAAGAAGAAAGAGTGAAGGGTCTGGTTGCAATAGAGATGCGAGCTGGAGAGGAAAATGATTTCTTCATTTAATTGAAAAAAAATGGCCATGGAAACGAAGCGCCCTTCAGTTTTGGGCTTGAGGCGTAGGCCTCTTCTGCCTCGCCACAGGACCGGCCATGAACCTACCTACTGCACCACTTGTAATTGAAGCAACCATAGCCAAACACCCACCTCTCTCTCACACACAAAAATCGAAGTTGGGAATATAAATTTTCCACACTAGAGAATTGTGAGTTAATTGTTCTAATGGTAACTTAGGTCCATGTTTTTTACCGTGAAGTTTAAAATGTCGGGTTTTGATTACTAAATTTAAATCCATATCTTTGTTTGTTCACTAAAATTTAAAATGTCGAGTTTTGATGAACTTTGAAAAATATTGTACATTACTCATCATGAATTTAATCTAGCCACCGTGGGGCTGCACTACCAGCATTGAGTGACTCCATTAAATTTGAAAAAAGAAAACTGATTAATCATAAAGCTACTACCACTGTTCATGGGTCAAATAACCAACTCACCACTTTTATTGTTGCAGCCATTGCTTTAAGATTTCTATCAGTTTCACCAGCGTTTCAGTGGGTTTAAAAATTTTGGGTGAAGCTAGGAAAAATCTTGCGATCTTGAAAATTTGGCGTGAAGCTAAAATAGAGTGTTCGGGATATAGTGAAAGAACGCACCGACGAAGCTATCAGGAGGTCTTCATTAGCGTGGTCGACAATAACGTGGCCCCGCGGTTGGTCGCCTCGACAGTGGATGGGTTGATTTGAATTTGGTTTAGTCGGTGGCATTGGGGTGTGTTAGGTGGGGTGCGGTCAGGGGAAAGAGGAAGATGAACAGTAGCTGAGTGCTTTCTTTCTTTTTTATTTTTATTGTTTTATACGATTTTTACCATATTTTATTTGCATTTGAGGTTTTTAGTCTTTGTTCATTATAGTACTTTTGGCTTTAACAAATTTTCATGATATTTTTATCCTCAAACTTTACATTATTTAATTTTTTTGTATCTGATAATAATTTTATGTCAAAAAATCTGTCGAAATGATGTAAAATTACTCATTATCTTCTCCTATTTTTAGAATATAAATAAATAAAAAGCACGAAAACTATTTATTTCCTCATTTCAAAATATAAAAACTAAATATTTTGATATAAAATCATTATCGAGGATGAGATGTACTAATTAAATGGAATATTGAAGATAAAAATTTGACAAAAAAAGTTTAAAAAATAATTACTACAATGAGCAAAGATTTAAGGAGTTTAACTATAATTAAAATGTTGTGTATCAAATAAAATTGTTATGGTAATATAACCACCCTTGTTTTATATGTAAAAATAAAAGAATTTACCATTTTATCATTTTCAACTTGGTCAAAATTTTATTTTGTCGATCAACTAATGCTCAAATGAATTTGTCATTACGATGTAAAAAAAATGAAAGTTTAGGACCGTAACTGACACAAAGTGAAGGTTGAGGTAAAGCTTTCAAAAAATAGAAAAGTTTGCGACCGCTGATGCAATTTTCCCTTTCTTTTAAGAATCGTTCGATTTTCGATATTTTTTATATCAATTTCAAAAATAGTAAAATACATGCTTGAAATTTATTATATAGTAAGTTTTTAAAAAATAAAATTACATATATGAACATGTACAAATAAAAATAAATGTATGTGTAAATAATATTGCGTAAATATCACTTTCTATAGGTCGATCATTTTCTATTGAATTATAAGATAAAAAAACGAATGTAGTTATGAAGCTAATTTACATTAGTAGGTACATCTAAACTCTTTTTGATAAATACTTTTTAAGTGATAATATTAATAAGTTTGAACAAAATACAAGTCACCAGATAATTATTTATATATCAATTATTTTGCCACATATTCATTAATGCTTTGTGACGGCACCGGAAATGAGCAATTCCATTAATTAGTTCAATTTGTTGCATCCTGAATTGAATTTTTAAAATGTATTTACAAGAAAAATGATGTTGTACATGAAGTCAACCAAATGATTCTAAAAAGTCATCGAGAAACTAGAGATGATCACGAAAAATAACAAATATAAGAAAAGAGATGGAGAAAATCTCACGAGAGATACAAGGAATGTGTTTTGAAATAAGCATAGCGTTCTGGAAGCATTTGGTAAAAATGATTTGTTTGAAAAAGAACTTTTTATTTTTATTTTTAAAGCTTGGTTCCTTTTTAGGATAAATTTGGATTGCAAGAATGGAATTTGGATGAGAAGAAAAGAATTTCAGAGAATTGAATTACCTAGAACTTGTTTTATTAAGAATTGTCAATTAAATGTATTTGATTAATATAATTTTTTACTGTAAAATATTAAAATTTTGAATCTTTTGGAGTTCGTTTGATTTTATTTTTCACGAAAATTGTCAATTAAAAGAATATAATTTGTTATAGTTATGGATAAAATTTGTTCCAATTGTAAAAAAAAAAAGAAAAGAAAAAAAAGGTGATTTTCCACCAATTCACGGAAAATGCATCACGTGAGGAGGAGAGGGTGGGGGGAAGAAATTGCCTAGAAAATTTTTGTCATCAAACACTATCCAAAGGTGGAAAATTCTATAAAAAATGTGCCATATCAAACCAGGCCTAGTTGTTTTAGAAAGGGTAAAACTGAGAAATTTTTTTTTGAATAAGGTAAAAAATCATTGATTTGGTAGATGAGAAATACAACGTAAATTACATTGACCTTTTTATTGACCCGAAACATGAAATTGTGAAATTGATGGCATCTTTTATTGTTTGGCAAAATACCTCTTGTTTTAGACAACATTTTTTGCTCAAAAAGTATGCCAAGACTGTAAAAAGACTTATTCATGAGGATGTCCTCAATTAAGATTTTGATGGTTTTAAAAAATTATAAATTCTTATGAATTTCGTGGATTTAAATAAATTTTCACAAATTTCATAAGAATCTCATCAAATATGCTAAAATTTCAAAAGATTTGGCTATATGCATTTTTGAGTTTGAAATCCATTCAAATATTTTGAAATCTCTCTATTAATAAAATCTTTGAATATCTACTTGTTATTAAATATACCTAAATTTTAAATAATTTCATTAAAATGTGGATACATAGATTTTAATGAATTTTATTAAAATCCATTAAAATATTAATTGAGTACACCTGAATTTCAAAGAATTTTTAAAATTTATCACAATCTCTTCACTTATATTGTATTTTCAATTAAGTAAAATAATAAATATAAAAAAATTTGATAAAATATAGTAATTAATTGAATGTTAAATATAAGAATGCAGCAAAAAAATATTAAAGGTATAAGTGTAAAAATGAGCGAA
>NC_036244.1:20616280-20617331 GCF_002742605.1 Olea europaea var. sylvestris | reverse complement strand
GTTTAAACAATTTTTCGGCGCATTTTCAAATATCTGATAAAATATCAACCTCAGGTTAAGTGCTATGAGATGAATGCTGTAGGTTAACTCTGTTCGTAAGTTCTTTAAGCATTCATAATTTGCCATCTTATTAAGATGAATTGAAATAGTAATTTTGCAGAATGAAAAATTATGGAAGTTGCAGATCGGATTTTTGATTATGAAGGTGTGGTGGTGATATGGTCTTAAAAGTTAAAAATGATAAAGGAGTGCTGGTAGTGTGGTGCTGAAAATTATTCTTTCAAAACTGTTCATTTTAATTTTTGAACCCCTGTGGTGGGTGCTATTTAACCTATTGAAGAGAGAATGTGGAGAGCCACCTCTGATGGGTGTGCCTTTCATGAGGAAATTTAGTGCCGTTTAGTTGTTACTATTGCTGGACGTCAAAATTATCCTCTATAATGCACTCTTCTGATTTTGTTCTCTTTCAGTTCATCCACCCATAAACTTTCGTCCTTGCAGTTGTTCAAGGAAATGACCGGGCCATTGCATTTCCTATAAAAAATTGTTGTACTAGATTGCAGAATTGCACGGGGTGAAGCTAGAGTCCTCAATTCTATGGAAAGAATAAGCTCTCCTACCTAAGTGACCTTTATCCTTAGTTTTGATCAAATGCACTCGTGGAAGCATTAAGGGGATTCTAAACTCTAAAAAATATCTGCCTCTTTAAGTGCATTAAACTAAGAATTTCTGAATCGCCCTGGCCTCCTCTCCTTGCCACCAGTTAGGAAGCTACTCCATTGACCCTTGCTGATGTCATGACCATAAACAAGTTTTGGATCTTTCATTTTATAAAAATTCAAACCAAGTCAATATGAATTAGGTTTGATCACCATAGAATTAGGAACATTGACCTCTACCCACCCATCGCAATACTATCTAGCAATTTGAACTGTCTATTAGCCTTTGGTTCTGTTCTAGAAGGGTTCTCTATGGGTTGAGCCTTCTATTTAACACTTAATAACAATATTCAGTATTACCACCATGCTTGCACCTTCTAATATTTAATTTT
>NC_036244.1:20598274-20615686 GCF_002742605.1 Olea europaea var. sylvestris | reverse complement strand
ACTGATAACTTATATATACTGATTCCTTTCACATCTTGTGTGGGCTCGGGATTTATTTTGCCTCGACGGAAATGGTATAATATATAAATCCTGCATTCATGCTATTGTCCTCATTTTCATTGTTAGCATATCAAAAATGCTGGAAACATCCATTTTTTCTTTTCGTCCCTGGAAATTTGTTGGCAGCTTTTTAATTTTTTGTCATCTGTTCGCATGTTTGTACATGTGAAAACGCCATTATTTTGTGCTTTCCCTTCTTACGTTTTTCTCTAGTGTTTCCCTCAAAAAAAGAAAACGAAAAAAGGACGTGTTAAGTAGTGGCGGACGTAGATATTTGAAGTTAGTGGGACATAATTAAATTTATTAAAAAGTTACAAAAAAATTTATGTATTTACAAAAATACATGCACATGATCACTATCATATATTTACAAATCTCATATATATGATAAATAACAATTTTTGAAGAATTTCAAATAATTTCACATATACGATGAATAAAATTTTTAAAGAATTTTCAAGTTAAATATCACGAATGATAAAATAAGTTCAACTCACTCTCAATTGTTTGGTCATTGTTGGAATTCTATTTTAATAAAAAAAATTCCAACTATCATTATTGTCCAATTCTAATTTTTGGTTCTTTGAAAAAAAAAAAAAAAAAAAACCACCAGCTTGAAGCTGGTGGGTCAAGCGACCCACTAGGACCTTGTGTAGGTCCGCCAATGGTGTTAAGGCTGTCGAGAACAAGTTAGTTGCTTATAATGAAAATTGAACTAAAATTTGTGGATAATTCAAGTCGAATAGGAACCATATTCTTGATTTATATCAATGACTACCCAATTCTATAAATCATAATTATCAAATAGTCGTTCAAATTTTATAGTAATTTTTTATTTTTTTAATTCAGATCGTAGTAGTACACGGGTAAGATCCATTTGTGGTATCTATATTTCTATTCTATTTCTATTCCAATTCTGTTTTTGAATTTGTTAATTCCGTCTAATTTTATTGGCAAATGAGAATGTTATTTTCAGGAGTAATGTTTTTTCTTGAGCATTATTTATAAATAAGAGTTTATGCGATCATTAGATCACTGTCACGTACTTGCAACCTTGAAAGATTTTAGCAAATTCTACAATACATAGAAGCAAAAACATGATAACTGCTGTGTCTTTCAAATGGACAGGACGAAGTTAGAAACCGGGCAAATTAGATCTTTGACGGTCGCAACTGGCTCGTCACTAGTCGTAGTGATCCGACATCAAGCCTCATTTGTAGTATATTGGTTAGGCAGTGGACCTCGAAAGTATCAAACACATAGTTGACTCTCTCTCCACTATGCTAATGCTATGCTGCAAGCAAACCTCAATCATCAACACAACCACACCACACTAGCAAGTGATAAACCTTAATAATAACAGAAAAAGATCATCAAATGACACATTGCAGTATTAACTAGTGACACAGTAAATGTGAACCATTATTAATAGAACTATAGAGAATACCTCCAGTTGAGCCTTACTAGGTCACTGACCACCCAATCCCTATAGATTCACAAATCTAGAAAAGAACAAATGCTTAGGTCGAACTCGATAATTAAATTTCAAATTACAATTTCGTCCTAAGTATTCAAACACAAGAAATCTATAACCACTGACGCATCTGCTAAATGGCGAAATAAACATAATCAAGACTTATGTTAGCTCCCACTTCCTTTCATTGCCAAAATTACTCTCAATAACTTGGGGGCTCATCGTCGCTTCGAACTAGAACGATTGTGCAACTCCTGCAGTTGCACAAGGGATACGAGAGACCATTTGTCCTCAGCTTGTGCAAAGACCTTCTGATTGATGGAGTCGACGATTATGCTTACGTTACCAAATCCATAAATTTGATGACCATCTTGTGTTCTGCCAGGTTTAGGCTTGAACAGTAAACCATTTTGCTGAGCATGAATTTCAATAACTTCTTTCAAGCTCATTTCAACTCCACCCATACCCTCTGTTTGAATTCCACTACCCAAGTCTGTATAGGAGCGTTGTTGAGCTTGAGCAGCTGCCTTTTTCTGAGTCTCAAATTGCCTCTGCTCACGCACCCTGAGATAACTCACGTTCTCTTTTAAACCAGGTTGCAACACCTCCATGCCTTCAACAGCCTGGTTCATCATGTCCAGACTAAGATTAAGTCTATATCGAACATGCTCACTCGCCTGAAGTTCAGATGGAAGAAGTTCCTTCCAACCTAAATACCATTTGGTAACTTCTTCGAAGTTTGGGTTTGAACGTAGCCAATGGTACAAGACTTCTTGCCATTTGTTGAAGAAAACGTCTATTAATTGCAGCATGTGATGAGTAGGAATGGCAGTTGCCCAGTTCAGAACTGAATAGAACTGATCAAGGTACTGATCCGCAGGATTTATTTGAAATTCATGCATGACGGCCAATAACTTCGAAAAATTATGTATCGAACCATCAGTTGCTCCCAGCTGGTAGGATCAAACACGGACTTCCAAGGTGACAATATATAAGATGCCGACGTATCACTTGGGTGTCAAGCATGAAGAACACTAGCCAACCTGCTTCGTATGGTGTGATAACAATTCTCCAGTTTCTGCCCCAACAAAGGTAACCATGGATGGATCCAAGAATGGATTGGGATGGTTTCTCTGCGTGGATCCCATGAGTCTACAGTAGCTGACAACTTTGGCATGACAATTTTATCCAATATTGTCTGCAGGACGGGAGGAGGCAGAAGTTCTTCCCAAGACTCCAAAAACCTAAGCATGGCCTCTGGGTCCCTTGCTTGCCAAGTGTTGGTGCCAGATATTCTCACAGCAGGGAATACAACTTCCGTTAGAAGCTGAGCATAAGGTGATGCTATATCAGAGAAACTGTTAGAATCTTTTCCTTGCAACAAGTTCTTCCACAGGGATACCACCTTGACTCCATGTGTTGGATTCTGAAGGGGGTCCCATCCCTGAAATATTCTAATAAACAATGGCAGTGCATAAGAGCATGCAATGCAAGATAAGTTGCATAATGTAAAATCAGCAGCAAATCTTCTCTGCAAGTTGGCAAATGATCCAGCAAGGGAGTCTAATGTTAACATTCCAGATGAGCTCGCCTCACCTATTTGGTCCAATACATGCACCACCTCTTCCATGCTATCAAGTTGTTTCTTTTGGTGATGTGCCTCAGTTTGCAGTTTCTCTCTCTCTTTCTGCTAAGCAACCACAGTCTCCCTCTCATTCCTCAGATCTCTATCTAGCTTCTGTATGTCAAGCTCACCTAAATCAACAATCAATCTGACATTATGTTGGAGATCAGGCATGGGAACATCATTTTCCCGGGCTTTTTCTTCAACATTTAAGTGCTCCAAATTTGTCACTATACGAACCTGTGGTCCTCTCATGTCAAAAACCTTTTGAACAACTTCAAGACCCTGCTTTTGCTTCTTGGCCAGTAATTCTTCAGCAGTTACATAAACCTTCTTCTTCAGCTGAGCTTGCTTTGACCAAAGCTTCCCTTTTGCAGCACCCTCTTTAGGTTGAGTGGAATGAAGCAAGGATTTTTGCTCTGGTTCCTGCAATGCTGGCAGACTAGCCTCTTTATAGTCATTGAAACCCATTCCCATATTCTTAGGGCGCAACTTCGCCTCAATGGGAGCTACAATTCCCTGCTTATTTTTTCCAAGGCCACCTCCTTTGTAGCCCATCTTTTCAAGCAATCTCATCCCAATTCCCTTGGTATGCTTTTCAAATGAACTTACGCCTCCCGGTTCCAATTCTTTCCTTCCTGCTAGAGAAGACTTCTTGGCTAGCCTCGACTTCTCTCTTTCTTTTTCTCGTCGCAGCCGGGCACCCTCCATGATCTTCTTTCCAAAAGCAGTGGGAAGGAAACAATCATCTTCATCCCGGTCTGCGTGCGAATATCCCCCATCATCCATGGCATTCTTCGAAGAGGCAGAATCAAATCCCAGGCCAGCAGAAGATCCAAGACCCAAACCTGCAGGTCTCACAACATCTTCCTCAAACTCTTTATTCTCCTCGAAGGAATTGTGGTCAATCTCCTGATTGGGCAAGACAGTGCCAGTGGAAATGAAACTGACCGGTTTGGTGAAGTTAGGTTTCTTGGATAGATCTTTCCTGCGCTTTTTTGAGCCTGACCCTTCATAGGAATCAGAGTCGCTGTCGCCAGAGGCAAATACACCGTAGAGGATGTCGACTTTGGTCTGAGTAGCCTTCTGTTTGCACTTTCCATAAAATTCACCGCCAATCCACTGACCATCATCATAATCGTTCTCCATACCAAATCTCTCCATTTCCTGATAGTCGTCCATCTTTCAAACTTGTAGAATACTAGCTGCATTACAGAGCGACAACGATAAGGTTAAAATCAACGAAGACATGCAGAATAAAACAAATCGATTGAGATAGTACTTTGTGGCAACCAGTTAAGGATACATGAACTAGTGTGATAGTGGCTTTACAAATAAATCGACTGGATAGATTATTTGAACCTATAAAATTGGAACTAATAAAGGGAGTCTGCTTCAAGATAACTATAGCTCGCATTACTTGATAAATCCATATCAACATATGACTTTTGGAAGAAAATTATTTAACATGCATGAGTTATAAGCATACAATGCTGTACAAATTTTATTTCAGCCCTAAACCAACATTAATTTTCGAGATTAACCTCGTTTATTACAAACGATAGCTTTAAAAAAAAAAATCAGCAAAAGAAAAGAAAAATCATTAATGGAAATGTTCAAAATCACACAATCGGCAATCCAGCACATTAAACACTATTATAAACGACTATATAGAAGGCTTAACCGAGCCATTTCGATGATAGAACAAAAAATAATGTGCTCATTAATCAAAAAGCACAGACAGCTTACTCGAGTAGATTTGTTCGGAGGTAGGATGAAACAACTAGCCAAATACAATTGCGAGTTTTCCACAGCAAAGTGAAGCACAAGGAAGCAATTCATCATTCAGCCGAAGAACATCAGAAGACGAAGGTACTGTTTGGTTCTGGGTTTATCTTTCGGGTCTCAATCGGACGAGTTTTGGGGGTAATACTGGCGGTTGAAACGTTGAGTTGACTCAATGGGCTTTCAACTGGACCATTTAAAATTTTGGTCCAACTCAAGTAAGCCTCTTTTTGGGTCTTTTGAATCTTTATTTTATTTTTACAGATTTTTTATTTATCGAAACTCTTACAAAAATTAAGGGAGCAGTTAACTTGCGATTTTCAGTTTCACGTATATAACTTTCCAAAAAAACATAGTAATTTAAGATAATTTAAAATTGAGGTCATTGTAACAGAAGTCTCAAACCTTTGAAATATTAACCGTCACTCCTAATATTTTCAAACATTGCACATGAGGTCCTTTTGGATGGTATCCGTCAAAAATTTCGTCATTTAACCATCAAAATAAACTTTGACCACTTTTTAATCAATTTTAAAATGACAAAATGATAACTTTCTATTTACCATATTAAACAAAAAAAACTTAAATAAAAAATAAAAAAATAAAATAAAAATGGAACTTCTTCTACTTTCCCCTCCTCTTTCTTCCGGCCCTTGGTCAGCCTTTTCCTCCTGTTTTTGTCCAAGACCGATCACCTGGGGCACGGAATCCTCGATGACAACCACAGAAACTCCGACCAATTTCTCATTGTCCTTATAAAAGTCTTGATTTTGAGCTGGTAAATTTGGTCTGTACTCTGTACAAACCAGAATGTTCCTCCTCCATATAAAATCAAAGCTTATTGAAACCCTAAATTTATTATCTGAAACAATCTGAACGAAGGTGGAAGGTATCAATCATTTGCAATTCAACGACTATGAAATTCTATGTCGGTGTATAATATTTAAAGCTAAGACAAACGCTATTCACGTGTAATACTGTAGTAGGAAGGATGAACTTTCGGTCGCATCCGTCCTCTCCCGTTATTCGCCCCTCGCCGTTTCTCCATCTCCAACCATAAGTCCCGAATCCCAATTTTGATTTCTTTTTTTCTAAATTAGTATTGACATGGGTTTGTATACTTTCTCTGTTAAAATGAAGATTCAAAATCTTAGAAAATGTAACTTTGTTCAAAAACTCTGCAATTTATTATTGCTGGTTTTTAATTGAGGGGCTGGGGAGGTTGGGAGAAGAAGAAGATCAATTTTTCTTTTCTTTTTTTCCTTTGATCTTTAATTTAAATTTTTTAATTGTTTAATGTGATAAATAGAAAGTTACTATTTTGTCATTTTAAATTTGATTAAAAGGTGGTCAGAATTTATTTTGATGGTCAACAAAAGAAATTTTTTATGGAAACCATCCAAAAGGGACACACGCAATGTTTGGAACGATTAGGGGTGATGACTGCAACAAATGAAAGATTCAAGAAAAATCTGTAAATATTTCAAAAATTTGAAGCTTCTGTTATAATTATCCCTTTAAAATTTTAGTGACCAATTGAGATTTTACTGTAAGGGTGCGTTTGATTGCACACATTTTCCATGGAAAATGTGTTTTTCCTACCTATTTTCCTACTTTTGTCTTGTTTGATTGACAATTTTTTTCAAGAAAAATATTTTTCCACTTTTGATCACGTGACCACATTTTCTTTGAAATCAAGGAAAATAATTTCTTTGGGGGAAGGTGGATTATATTTTCCATGGAATTCAACCATTCCAACAAATTCTCAACTCACGTTAACATTTCTCTCTCTCATCCCAAGCCACGTACAAAACAGTATCGTCTCTCTCATCTACTCTGGCGAACCAGGCAGGAGCAGTCAACGACCCATCTCTGCTTCCATATCTGACTCCGGGGAAATCACTGCAGAAGGTCGACAAGGAGGCTTTGATTGCGAACCAGAATCGTTGGGTGTGGTAACTCGGGCTGTGAACACTTTTTTATTTTATTTATTTATTTTGGATAATCGCCTACACCACCGGCCCCTCCTCGGCCACCGACCCTCGTCGCTTAGAATACTGACCCTTTGGCCTTGTTCCTCAAGATTTCCTTTCCCACTATCTCTGCTTTAACCCAACCCCACGCACACCCACACCCACACCCAATATCCCCAATAACCAACAAGAGGGCTGTTCGTCTTCCCTTCAATATATTTGTATGTGTTTCTGGTAATTGGATTTCTATACTGGAATGTGTTCCTTCTTTTTGTTCTTTTTCCTGTTGGTCTTTACTATCATAGGAACATATCTATTATTATTAATTGTGCATGATTTGTATGGGACCTCATGCATAATTAAAGTCTCAACCATTTCTTGAATATGGCCCTAAATTTTGATGTTTCCACAGGAATGGTTTTTGGCTTACATTTCTTTCCTCCTATTTCCGTTTTATTTTACTTTGTCTGATAATTAGAAAGCAATGATGTGAAGCACATTACTGCATATGGTTAAGAAGTACTAGTTAAGGTAGTCATAATTAATTTTTTTGATCAGCGAAATGGGAGAGATGTGAACGGGTGAGTTCACTGATCGGTCTTCCCATTAGGACCAGGTACATACGACTTCCAAGCATACAATATTCAAAACTTGGTGTCTGTTTCTGTTGTTAACTTATCTCAAGTAATTGATGTTGGCATTAATTCTTGTTTGCCTTTTGCATTTGTGAGCTGATAGACTCTTGTTTGATTTCACCTTTCCTAGGTAATTTCAAATATTGTATTGCAAATTTTGTTAAAATCTGTCCAGATTCAAGTGTTAGATGTAAAGGAATCCTTTTTTCTTGGAAGACTATGGTGCAGTCCCTTCATAACCTGAAGCAGATTCAAGCTTCCTTTTGGCCAGCTGCCTGTCTTTTTAAACTCCAGGAAGGCACCTCACCAGAAGCCTGCTTGTTTTAATGCTCGTGGAAGCTGTGTATTGCAGTATTGTTGATTGTTTTTGTGCAGTTTTTTATTGCCCAAATGGTAGTAAACTTCTGAAATTGGTGCTGTCGTGCTTGGAGCCTCAATTTCAGCCAGTTTGCTTTTTCAAGTTGCCTTCGTCTCACTTGAAGGCTTGACATCGTTAGAAAGTTATTTTTCATTTTCTTGTGGATTCTAGATTTGTGTTCAAGGTTTTGAGCTGCATCAATCTTATTTATATTAAATAATTTAGGTTGTGTTTTTTATATTTGGAACAAAAATTTCAAGATTCACCAACTTCAAAATTTATATGTCATTTAAATTGATTCATGTTTCGATACTTGTTTTGGATCATTGTGGCGTTTTACTTTGAATGCGCGAGTATACCCGAAGTAATTGTACTCACAATTTTGATCAATATAATTTATTTACGTGATTAAAAAAATAGTATAGATGCTTAATTAGGTGTTTAAGGTTTGTTAATTAATTTATTAAATTAAGTTGCGGCTATGGAATATTCATGTAGTTGGCCGTGAACAATAATCCAATTCGAAATCATGGCTGATTGAACTTTGATAAGATTTGCTTGCTCTTTAAATTTGATAAAATCAAATTATTTTCTATCATATTATTGTCGAAATATGACTTTTCCAAAAAAATCATAATCATAGTGCGCATACAATATTAATTTATTTATGAAGACACTATTGTTTAATATTTCTAAAAATTGATGGACAAATTTTCATGGAAAAAACCACTATTTTCCATGGAAAAAGTGTCAATTTTCATGGAAAATAGTGGTTGTCAAACAGATAAAGTTGGAAAAAAAAGTATTATTTCCATGGAAAATAATGGCTATCAAACACCAAAAGTTGAAAAATTGCAACATTTTCTAGGTTGAAATTTAAGTTAATCAAACACGTGTAATTAACATTTTCCATGTAAATAATTTCCAGGCAATTAAATTACCTGAAAAATATTTTCTTTCCATGCAATTTTCCTACTTGCAATCAAACGCACCCTAAGTTCAGAAGTTAATTGTTTCAATGGTCACTGAACTTAGATTCATGTGTTTGATTAGCCACTGAAGTTTAAAATATTGAGTTTTGGTAACTAAATGTAGGTCCATGTTTTTGATTGGTCACTGAAATTTAAAATGTCGAGTTTTGACCACTGACGTTAAAATATGTCGTACGTTACTCACTAGCATAACTATGAACTTTGAAAAATATCGAGTTTACAATGAGTAATGTTGTTTCAAAGTTTAAGTGAGTAATGTATAATATTTTTTAAAGTTTAGTGAATTTTTTTTTTAAAATTCAGTGACCAACACTCAACATTTTAAATTTCAGTGAGCAATGTAATGCATAGACCTAAATTCAGCGATCAAAACTTGACATTTTAAAAGTTCAGTAATCAAAATTCGACATTTTAAATTTTAATGAGCAATTGAGAATATTGATCCAAATTTAGTGATCAAGATTCGACATTTTAAATTTGTGTGGCCAATAAAGACATGAACGTAAGTGACCATTGGAGCAATAGTGACCACTATTGGAACTTGTAACTCCTTCGCATTCGTTTCTTCTACCATAAACTCAGTTACTCAAAAGTACAGAGAAAAATGGAAGACGCCAAGGCGGCGACTATGGCGCAGCAGCAGCAGTTCCTTCTCTTGCAGCAGCTTCAGCGCCAGAAACAGCAGCAAGACGCCATTTCTCGATTCCCATCCAACATCGATGCTCACTTGCGCCCTCCTCAGCACCATCTCCTTCACCATCGTCCCCCTACTTCTCATCAGCCTCAACATCAACACTCTCCATCTCAAATCCCTAATTCTAATTCGATCCCAAATCCGCCCCACCCACAAAACCCTAATTCTTCTACCCCTACTAATAGTAGTGCCCAAACTCCCCAGCAACAGCAGCACAAGGCCTCTTTGCAGCTGGCTTACCACGACGCCTGGCGGGTTTGTCATCCAGACTTCAAGAGCCCTTTCTCTTCCCTTGAAGATGCCTGCGAAAGGTTTTTCTTTTTTTTCCCTGTTTGTTTCTTTATTTACTCTATGGCCGTGGATACAATGGGAGTATGTTATATGGCATAATGAGCGCACTTCAGATTTTGATCTTGAATGTAATTTATTTTACTGTTACAGTTGTTGCGTCTTTGTTCTCTCTCTAGCTCAAGTTTTCTGCACAAGATATTTTATGCGCTGATATTTTTATAATTAATTTTTCATTGTGAATTAGTCTTCAGCATATGGTGCCAGAATGTCTCCGTCTATCTTTAATTGTCTTTTCTTGAAAAATTTTAGAATTGAATATAGCTGTGCTTATTCGGTTAAAATTCTCAAGAAAGGAATTGGATTGATGGTGAGATCAAAACACGATGAATTATTAATGTTACTGAAATCGAGTTGGTTATATTTCACAGAACATATAGTATTCACTAGTTTGTGTCACGTTTTTGAGTTATATTTTAGGTAGCATTTTCCACGGACGTTGGCTGTCGTCAGTCTTGTCTAAACGTTTTTTTCCCCTCAAAATTGCAGTATATTGCTTTACTGTTCTCTGGCAAGTTTCTATGTGGTGCACACTAGATAGACTACTTCCTTGATGCCAACCGTTACTGACTTTGAATTTATCTGTCGGATATATTGGGTCTTAAATTTTCATGAGCACTCAAGTGCATTACAAGGCTGTTGAGCCCTGAATTGATGAGTTTGGTCGCATCTATTCTAATTCAGTAAGTCATCTGATGAGCAAGAAACCTAAATAATAGGATTTTGTGGTCCATATGATTATTAGGTGAAACTAAAACATTAATGCTTGTTAATAATCCTTTTAGTGGTGGCTTCTATCTTTATGTATTATTTATTGCTAAGAATTCCTTTGTGAATTACAGGGAAGTTATTCCTGATTCTGTATATTATAATTTCTATGTTGATTGTGGCTGATTTCTCTCTCTCCCTGGGTGTGATACTAGTAGAGTTTCAGTTACTAGTCTTTTGCTTATTGTATCAGCTAGATAGTCACTGAGTTTATTGACCTGAATCCGGTGAATAGTGAACAAATTTTATTTACTGAACAATGCAACCCCATCGAATTTACTATGTTGATGAATTTGTGTGTCTATTATCTTCTAAGTAGGTTACTTTCACGTGAATCAATTTGGCCAACTAAAGAAAATCTTAAAATATAAAAACACACATTGCATGTAAAACTTGTACTCTACTTGTGCAACTAATTTCTCAAGTAAAATTTGTGTAGGCTATTACCTTACCATGTGGTGGCAGACTATGAAGCAGAGGAGGATGACAAGATCCTTGATTCAGACACGACAGGTCAAATCCTTTCTCGCTCTCAGCAGTGGGACCACAACATTGCTGCCAAAGTTGCGGAGTTTACTGCCACATTTGAGAAGCAAGTCCTTGCATTTAATATAATTTCCCGCAAGCGTGGCCTTGGGGAGTTCCGGACGGAGGAGAAACTGATGATGGAGCAATTACTGTTGCAAGAGCAGAAACAAGCACTTCTTGAATTGAGGGCTGAAATGGGCTCAAGGCAGAAAGCAACTCAAGAAACTCATGAAGCCAATATGCGAATGGCTGCTCATGCTGAGATGATGGCTCGAGTGCCCCCAATAAGAGCAAATGCACTTGGCTCTCAAGGCATTAATATTTCAGTTGGTCATGAGATGGGTGAGCAGGATCATAATGCCAACCATGATGGGATGATGAATGGATGGAGTAACAATGCACACAAGGATGATAAGGAGCCGTCTGATGACTTCTTGAATGATGAGGAAACAGAAAATGGAGATACCGCCATGCATACTGCGTGGCATGGAACTGGTGACTTAGATTTGAATGCTAGATAGAACCTTACCTTTTTAGGGGAATTGAATGCTTGAGTTGAGATGTTTGAACCTATGCTGAATTTGTAGATTTTTAAGTATGGATAGTTGGTCTGCTCTAGAAACACAAATATCGATCATATCTTTCACCTTGTGAAAGTTGGATTTTCATAATACTTTAGTTCATAAATTTTAAAAAATTACTATTTTCTTTCAAGTTTCAGAAATAAGTTCTTACAATATTGAGTACTTGTGCCTAAATATTGTTGTTTTTCAATTTTCGAATTTGTTGTACAGAACAGATTTTCCATGAATGACTTGCTAAATCAGATGAACAAAATTGCAAAACAATAAAAACAGAATATCATTTTCTGAAAATGAATTGCACAGAATAAAACAGAAGCATAAAGAAGTCCAGAATTCGAAAGAGGAAGATCGAGGCGAGAACTAATCTATCTGTCCTTAAAACGTTTTTACACCGTCACACGGTACTTATTGTATGTGGTAAAGCGTCTCCCAAGATACAACGATCAGATACTTGCAGAAGCAGCACTTCGACTGCAAGACAACGAACCAGAACGGAAGTACTCTCTATAGACTATTGCAAAGAAGAAGAGTATGTATGCAGAATGATTACGTGATGTTTCTGTATGTGTTTTTAAAATTGAAAGCCTGAGGACAATTCAAATAGAGGAGAGAGTTGACGGTTGAGCAGTTTTCATCCACTACTCACACCCATTTAACGCACAGTTTTAGCAAACTGATGGGTCGGTTAATAAACTATCAAAGGGAGGGAATTAATTGAATTTAAAAAAAAAAATTTAATTAATATTAACACAGGCCCACACCCACGACCCGACCGCCTGGCGGCAGCGCGTGCGCATGTGGCCTTAGGATTAGTCTAGACATTGTCTAAGATTCCCCCCTTTCAAAGACTATTGGTACCTCTTGGGGTCCAAATTCATATCCAAACTTGAAGTTTATTAAGTGGTTTAAGATTGTGTTTGCAACCTATATAGGATTGGAACATTTTTCCAATTCTTTCCCATTTATTCCTCTTATTTATTGTCCAACTTTCAACCATAATTTCTCATTCATATTGAAGTGGTTTTTCACAATTAAATATTCTACACTCATCTACTCGGAACGTAGAATTTAACTGAACATTAATTTCGAGACATCGAACATCAGGTCCCACTTAAAATTATGGTCAAAGTTGATGTATATTTCTTCTTCCAACTCACTAGTTAGAAAAGTTGTTTTAACATCCATTTGATGAAGTTCGAGATTATGTATCGCAGCAATTGCAATAAGGATTCTTATCGAAGTAATCCTCGTTACTGGTGAGCAAGTATCAAAGAAATCAAGACCTTCCTTTTGTCTATATCATTTTTTGCTACCAAACGAGCTTTGTATTTATCAATAGATCCATCCGATTTTAACTTTTTCTTGAAGAACCACTTACAACCTAGAGGTTTATTTCCAGGTAGGAGATCAACCAATTCCCAAGTATGATTTTGCATTATCGATTCAATTTCACTATTGATAGCTTATTTCCAAAAAGGAGCCTCTGGTGTTGACATTGCTTCACTGAATGTCTTTGGTTCATTTTCGATCATGTACGTTATAAATTCTTAATCGAAGGACGTAGACTTTCTATCCCTTTTACTGCGTCTGAGTTCTTTTTCATTTTTATTATCATTTGCAGTATCGTAAGTTCGTTTTGTTGAACTTACATCACTTTTGTCTTTACGAGGAAAGACATCTTCTAAGAAAATTGCATTCATTGATTCAATTATTGTATCTTCATGTATATCCGTAATCTCGAATTTATGCACAAGAAAGCGATATGCACTACTGTTATGAGCAAATCAAATAAATATGCAATCTACAGTTTTCGGTCCTATTTTTATTTGTTTAGGTTTTGGCACTTCTACCTTTGCCAAACACCCCCATACTTTCAAGTATTTACATGAAAGTTTATGATCTTTTCATAATTCGTAAGGTGTTTCATCCTTTACTTTGTGTGGTATTTTGTTAAGAATATGATTTGTCGAGATGATAGTTTCCCCCCACAAATTCTGTGGTGGGTCAGAATTAATCAACATAGCATTCATCATTTCTTTAAGCGTGCGGTTCTTTCATTCCGCAATACCATTAGATTGAGGTGAATAAGGAGCCTTTGTTTGATGAATGATGCCTTGTTGAGAACAAAATTCTTCAAACGACGCTCCATATTCTCCACCTCTATCACTTCGAACAATTTTTATTGTTTTGCTAAGTTAATTTTCAACTTCATTCTTATAATGTTTAAACATTTCCAAAGCCTCATCTTTGCTTTTTAATAAATAAACATAACAGTGCCGAGTGCAATCGTCAATGAAAGTGATGAAATACTTTTTTCCACCTTTAGTTTGTACGAATTTCAAATCACATATATCGCTGTGAATTAATTCTAAAGGGAAAGTATTTCTATCAACTGAAGGAAATGGTCTTTTGGCTAACTTAGCCTCAACACAAGTTTCACATTTGTAATTAGGATCGAAACTTAGAGAAGGTAGCAAATTTAATTTCATTAATTTGCGCACAGATTTAAAGTTTACACGTCCTAATCTTTTATGCCATAAACAAGAAGAATCAACAATATACGCAGAAGTAGAAGCTTCATTAATCTTGTTCAATTTAGGTACAACAGTAAAGACGTTCATCTTGAACATCCCATCGGTCACGTAACCTTTTCCAACGTACATTTCATTTTTAGTTAGTACAAATTTGTGAGATTCAAATACTAACTTAAACCCATTATTGCTAAGAAGAGAACCAGAAATAATATTTTTCCGAATGTCCAGCACATGCAGGACATTGTTAAGGACAAGTTCCTTGCCAGATGTCATCTTCAAGGTCACCTTTCCTTGTTCTTCAACCTTTGAACTTGAGGAATTTCCCATGAACAATTGTTCTTCATTGATAGTTTTGTAATCAGAAAACACATTCTTTTCAGCACAAATGTGGTGAGTGGCACCAGTGTCCACCCACCATTCCTTGGGATTTCCAACACTATTACATTTAGATATTACAGCAGATAGGTGCATTTCTTGAACACCTTCAGACAGATTTTCAGTTTCAACAAATGTGCACGGTCATTTTGCTTTTTAGGCTTGCGACAGTCAATTGCATGATGTCCATGTTTGCCACAGCTGAAGCAGTCCCCTTTAAACTTCTTGTTCTTCTGGTTGTTTTCTTTTTTCTTCGGAGCAAAGTTTGAGTGCTTCCTTTTCATGTTCTTCTTTGAACTTGATTCAACCATGTTTGCCTTAGCTTCCATGCTTGGTCCCCCGTTCCTCCTTTCAGATTTCTTAGTATCTTCTTCGATCCTCAAACGCACAATCAACTCCTCCATGTTCATTTCCTTACGTTTGTATTTGAGGTAATTTTTGAAATCTTTCCATGAAGGCGGGAGTTTTTCAATTACTGCTGCTACTTGGAATGACCCACTTACAATCATTTTTTTAGCATGTAAATCATGGAGGAGTACCTGCAAATCTTGAACTTGGGAAATAACAGATTTAGAGTCAATCATTTTATATTCCAAAAATTTTCCGACAAGAAATTTTTTAGATCCAGCATCTTCAGTTTTATATTTTTTCTCTAAAGATTCCTATAGTTCTTTTGCAGTTTTCATTATGCTATATATACCATATAGCGAATCATTCAGTCCATTCAGTACATAATTTTTGCATAAGAAATCGGAATGTTTCCATACATTCAAGGCAATAATTGAATAGTAGGAGGATCCTCCGTGAGAAACGTTGCCAGGTTCAGAGTGATGAAATAGAACAGCATTTTCTGTTGCCATCTCTTAAAATCGACCCCATTAAATTTTTCAGGTTTCTCTCCGTGAGGAACATGAGTTGAACCAGAAGGACCAGACATTGTCGGCGTTACAGTAGCCACAGTTGGCGTCACAGCCACAGCAGGGGGAATTGCATTGATCCCAACAGTGTTAGTCATTTCTGTTTTCAAAACAGACGATCAACCAATCAGAATTTACAAATTAAAATTCTGCAGAATAGTAATTTCACATAAGAGTTTGCAAATGTTAGAAATAAGTAAGTACAATTTTGGAAAATAATTTATAAAAAACGTCTTAAGATTGTTGTTTTTCAATTTTCGAATTTGTTGTACAGAACAGATTTTCCATGAATGACTTGCTAAACCAGATGAACAATTGCAAAACAGTAAAAACAGAATATCATTTTCTGAAAATGAATTGCACAGAATAAACAGAAGCATAAAGAAGTCCAGAATTCGGAAGAGGATGATCGAGGCGAGAACTAAGCTCTCTATCCTTAAGACGTTTTTACCCCTTCACACGGTGCTTACGGTATGTGGTAAAGCGTCTCCCAATATACAACGATCAGATGCTTGCAGAAGCAGCACTTCGACTGCAAGACAACGAACCAGAACGGAAGTACTCTCTGTAGACTATTGTAGAGAAGAAGAGTATGTATGCAGAATGATTTCGTGATGTTTCTGTATGTGTTTTTAAAATTGAAAGCCCGAGGGCCATTCAAATAGAAGAGAGTTGACGGTTGAACAGTTTCCATCCACCACTCACGCCCACTTAACGCACAGTTTTAGCAAACTGATGGGTCGGTTAATAAACTATCAAAGGGAGGAATTAATTGAATTTTAAAAAAAAAATTTAAATTAATATTAACACAGGCCCACACCCACGACCCGACTGCCCGACGGCGACGCGCGCGCGCGTGTGACCTTTGGATTAGTCTGGACATTGTCTAAGACTCTCCTCTTTTAAAGACTATTGGTACCCCTTGGGGCCCAAACTCATATTCAAACTTGAAGTTTATTAAGTGGTTCAAGGTTGTGTTTGCAACCTATGTAGGATTGGAACATTTTTTCAGTTCTTTTTCATTTATTCCTCTTATTTATTGTCCAACTTTCAATCATAATTTCTCATTTATATTGAAATGGTTTTTTACAATTAAATATTCTATACTCATCTACTCAGAACGTAGAATTTAATTGAACATTAAGGATATGTTTGATTACATTTATTTTCCATGGAAAATATCAGTTTTCCATCCAAATTTTCACTTTGAGTGTTTGATTGCTATTTTTTTCCCGGGAAAACATTTTCCAACTTTTGAAAATATGCCTAATTTTCCTTGTTTTTAAGGAAAATATTTTCCTTAGGTAGAGGTGGTTTTTATTTTCCACAAAAGATGGAATATATTTTCTTTTTTAGGTAATATTTTCCTTGTCAATCAAACACACCCTAATTTCGAGACATCGAACACCGAGTCCCACTTAAAATTGTGGTCAAAGTTGACCCAATTGACCCACTATTTCCAACAAATATCGCATTACATTATTAATGTATGCAGCTGAGATCAGATATTGTACAAATTGCACTGAAAAACTGTGAGGCACATACGAGGAAATTGCCTTCCTACTCGGCTAGAACAAATGTTTTAGCCGTTAAGTCGCATATTATTTATCTATTTATTTTGGCAACAATACTCGTATGTAAAGCATTACAGGTCCATTTGTACTCGTCGATAATGGATACATAACTCCAAAACTAAACATAAAACTGAGAATCATCCAGTATAAATTTGATAATTTCTTTTCGTTGTTCCTGTATTTGCAGGG
>NC_036244.1:20594986-20596332 GCF_002742605.1 Olea europaea var. sylvestris | reverse complement strand
ATTATGTACTGATAGAGTGTACACACACACATACATACATACACCAAGAAAACTTGCATCTTCGTGCATGGAGGGAGTGAAAACAAGTGTGTTCTTTAAATATGTTGACATATATATGAAATAACCTGCTCCAGAACGCTTCCTTCTGTCTCTGATGCTTCATTTACTTCTTGCTCAAGTGAGGATGCAAGTTCCATGGCTTTAAAAGCATAATCCGTGGTCACTGCAGTAACTCTACGGATTCCTTTAGCAATTCCTTCCTCGGACAAGAGAGCAAACGCCTTAGCTTCTCGTGTATTTGATATATGGGTCCCTGCAAAAGTGTAGATATGCCTCTGCAAATCCTATATGAAGGCACCAATAGAGAGAGAACATATTTACATGGTGATACATACCCCCACAGAGCTCCGCAGAGATAGATAACCATTCTTCATTTTCAGGATTAGCAAGGAGATCCTCCACTTTTCGACCAATCGAGACAACTCTAACGGGATCAGGATATACCTATATCAATTAAAAGAAACCTGTAGTGAAGAACGCTTACAGGTAGCACAATCATGTGAAATGTTCCCATGTCTAAAAAACTAGTGTAATAGAAAAAGATAATCACCTCTCCAAAAACAGCTCTTAGACCATTGACATGCTTTGCATCAACCAGCCTAGCTTCCTTTGAGAATACATCCAATTCAGACTTAATTTGTTCATTCACAATTGTCTCAATTTTCCTCAGATCCTCAGGCTTTACAGGCTTCCCTGTTAAATTTTAAGAGCATTGGAATAGGTTTCTGAAATCTATTATAACTAACACCACATAAACTTACCATGAGAAAAGTCAAATCTCAATTTCTCAGGAAGAACAATGGAACCTTTCTGGTCAACATGATTACCAAGTATTTCCTGCAATTATTTCAAAGCATTCAGATATTTTAACTAGAGAAACTAATCATAGAGCATCAAGATTGGATTCTAGCAAGCTCACAGAAGTTCTCATATAAGATAGTTACCCTTAGAGCAAAATTTAACATATGTGTACAGGTATGATTCGGAGCTATCAGCTTGCGCCTCTCATAGTTCACCTGTTGAGCCCAGAAGAGAACAGATTCAAATGACAGCCAAAATGCAATCAATATGCATGTATGAAACGAATGGAGTGGTGCGTGTAAGATTGAGGTTGTGTAACAGAAAAAGTCACCTTACATATTACTTTATCACCAACAGATAATCTGCCAGTCTTCCCCTCGAAAGAACCAATATGAACAACAAATCCACCATACATTTGAACATTACTAACTCCAAACACTCCACTGGGGACTTCAACGACTCCAGTATCATATATCTACTAGACA
>NC_036244.1:20590243-20592922 GCF_002742605.1 Olea europaea var. sylvestris | reverse complement strand
TTGTGCAGCTTTCTTAAATTTCTCAATTCCCTGAAGGAGAAGTCAACCAATATAAGCAGTTTGTTAGTCTCTAAACAGGATCATATCTCGCTCATTAATTTTTTCAATGAAAAACTAATTCATAAATAAGGAAACAGTTAACCATTTTCAGCATTGAATTAATCAGAGTGCGAGGGGGTAGTTAGAAAATACTATGAACGCAAAACAAAAGGACAAAGACAAGGGAAGGAGGTGAATGCTCGAAAGCCAAAGATAGATCTATTTCGTCTAGTCCCTATAACAGTATAATCTATAATAGAGATAGCACTTTGGGTGCATTTACCCAAGTATAGTGAGCAATAAGGTAACATATGGTCTAGTAACACTCCACTGCATATCTTGGAAGCAAACAAGCAAAACTATTTATGGGAGACACCCACAAACTATGTAGCACAGACACTCTAGCTAGGGTAGCGTGTCCGTGTCTGATACGTGTCGAACACAAGTCAATACCGATACTTTTCGGATACTCTACAATAATCATTTTCCTTTCTTATTATAGCTATTATATATTTTTAATTCAAAGTTATTAGTAAATAACAAATAAGTACTCATATTTAAAAGATTTAAATAAAAAAAATCAATAATAAGTATAAAACCAAATTTAAACTGTATAAATGAAGAATTTTAAAGAATTTAATGAACATGTCGACGACGTGTCGTGTCGGTACTTTTTTGAACAATCACGAGTCTATGTATCCAACACTTATCGTGTCGGACACACGTGTCCGTATCGGTGCATCATAGCCCACAAAGGAAAAGTTGATTATACTCTCAGTATCAATAAGTTGAAAAGCTTAGTCTATTTTCAAATGTCAATCCTTGGATAGAATCAAAAGTAACTTTTGCTCCTCTGTTGTTACTTTGTCGCATTCTTAACTTTCAACATAAATGGACCTTATACTGGAACATTATAGCAAGTAGAACAAGCATTGTAACTAACTGGACGATGATAATTAAAGTGAATCACCCAAGACACTAATGCTAGGTCATATTTGAATCCTTCCGATGAATGTAGAGGCTGATGTAAGCAATGGGACTTAATGCCAGCATATGATAATCTCTACACATAGTCCAAACATTGTATGTGCCTGCCCCCAACTACACAAAGAAACACACACATAGAGGAAACAGAAAATAAAAATGAGAAAAGTGGAATTTACATACTTTAACCAATGTCCTACCAAAGCTGGCCTCTTCATCAGCAATGATTTCCCTTATCTTTATCTCGTGTTGTTTCAGCTCTGGGAAAAAATCACCCATCACTTCCACCACAACTTTTACAAGCCTGTTTTCAACATAATTATATTTAAATATGAGAAACAAACATGTAAATTCATGTAACCCATAATTTCGTAACCGAAAAAATAGCAAATGTAAATATTCCATTCGTACCCATTGAAAAAACCTTGTTCAGCTTTGAGGACCTCAGTACCATATCGCACAGCTCGTCGAAGGATGCGCCTTAGGACATATTCACGACCCTCGTTGCCTGCAGAATCCAGTAGAGTGTATTCTAGAGATATTATTTCAAGATGAAGATTATAGATAGGTAATTAAAACAAAATGTCGTATTCTATTAAATATTATCCAACTGCTGATCTTAATGTTCAAACAGAACTAACGCATGATGCCTCTAAATCTGGCTACCACATAACGGAGTACCAAATCGTACTCTGCATAAAATCTGATTTAGATTCAAACCCATAAAAGTAAATATAAGTAACAAAAACAAAAAGCAAATTGGAGGCAAACCAAACACGTATAATATATGAATACAGGCAAATGTAAGCATTATAAACACACACATACCACCATGTGCATAAATTCAAGTATACATGAATTCAACTAATGTAAAATGTACATGCGTTAGCATAGGACAAAGCGAGTAGGAGTGCTTCTACTATATAGCTCATTCACCTCCAAGATTAGAATATGTGAAATGACGACCAATCAACTTTACAATAAGGAATTTCATACAGAAAATTTCCACAGTTTGAAAACCATGAAGAACTCCAAAAGACAAAAAACAACTTTAGTTGACCTTCATCCTATAAAGCCAAGGTCCTTATAGCAACAATTTTTTTCCCATTCTCCCTTGTAATTATCATGCACTGATCCGCAAATAGCGATCACGTGTTCTTACTTTATAATAAACTATATTATCAGAACTAAACATCTGCAGGTAGCTAGCATAAATATGCAGCCGCGCATTAACATCTGCATGATAATTTAGAAGTCTGTCGACCTACAGAATGTGGGTTGTCAACGGTAAGGCTGACAAGGTTCATGTTCACATGCTAATATAAAATGCAAGTTAATAACAACAAGAGAACCTAAGTATTGAATGAACAACCAAATGATTTTAGTAATGTACCTGGACAAGAGCCATCAGCAATGGCAAACGAAAGTGTTCTAATGTGGTCTGCCACAACCCTGTAAGCCATGTCAACATTGTCCAAGTCCTCAGATCCAACTTTGCCAGAGTATGGTTGAGCTTCAGTTGCCTACCAAAAGATTAAAAACTACTCAGAATATAATCCATAGAGTAACATACGTTAACTTTAGAGCAGTTAGAAACTGGCTCAAAATTTTTGGTGTCATTCTATTTATTCTAAATTCAGTCAAATTGTAATCCTT
>NC_036244.1:20588386-20589761 GCF_002742605.1 Olea europaea var. sylvestris | reverse complement strand
TAAAATAGATTTCAATTCCCTTCAGGATTCATCTTTGCATTTGATAGGAATTGTGATAAAAGTTGTACTTTTTACGAGATTTGCAAACCTTCTGCTTTAATTTTGCAAACTCCTTTGTAATTCTTTCATTCCAGCAACCTTAATCTGCCACCCACAGTTGTACAATTATTCAACCTCTAATGGTGATTCACACAGAAAACGAGATTGTAAGATTAAGGTTTCCTTTCTCGTGCTAGCAAGAAGAATGAATTTTCTCTACAAATTTTGAAAACCCATCACCTATGACGCCCTACTCGATATAATGAGACGAGAGATCATCAATGAAGAACTGATTGAGCATAGGAATAAGGCAAGTAGAGGCCTCTCACTTCCGTAAAGACAGCGTGCTAGAGAGCCGACCTTCCACTTGATAGATTACCAAATGAACCAAGCCGGTAATGAGAATTCTGGGCAAGCACTTGCCACCACCACTCTAAACGTTGTTCCTACCTTAGCATATGAGGATATCAACCCAGTCACTGACACCCAGCAGATGAGAACTCCGCAAGGATCCTGCAAGGAAAGAGACCGAGGCCGATATTCGGGACCTAGAAATAGGTCAAATTCGAACCTCTCCAGATACTGCATTTACCACCGGTCCTGTGGCCACAACACAACAAATTTTGAGACTATGCTCACCGTACTTGACAAGAACCCCCCAGGGATAGAAATGAATCACCCTAGGCGAACAGGCCCCCATCTAGGTATGAGAATTGACTTGGACGTGAAGAGACCACTCCCCGTCAAAGGCATGTTTCCCCACGACGAAGGGAGCATGATGCAGAGAGGCCCAGGGAAGGGCACAGACACCGAAGAAATCGACAAACTCAGGATAAGGCCCCTATCCACGAGGTGAATACCATATTTGGAGGCCCATATGTGGGCGATGAAACATGGAATGCTAAAAGGAATTACGCCCGTGAAGAATCAAGTTCCACCGATTGTCTTCACCCAGGAGGATGCTAAAGGACTTCACTACCCCCACTGTGATACACTTGTGGTGAGAGTTGTCATAGCCTGGAATGGGCTCAAACGAATGTTAGTTGACAACGGTAGCTCTGTCAACATTATATTCGGGTCCACCTTCGACAAGATGATACTGGACCATGAGTTGACGCCCACCTCCACTCCCTTGTACGGATTTATCGGAGATAGCATCACTCCGAAAGGAAAGATCACCCTTGTAGTGGAGATGGGAGAGTCTCCCCAAACTATAATGAACTTCATGGAGTTCCTCGTTGTTGACAATGGATCGGGCTACCACGGAGTATTGGGTAGGCTAGCTCTAAAGAAATTGGGAGCTGTCACCTCTATCCATTACCTATGCATGAAATTC
>NC_036244.1:20558040-20584938 GCF_002742605.1 Olea europaea var. sylvestris | reverse complement strand
CCCATTTTGAATTACAATGCTAACATTCGAGATCAAGTTCGAAGAGCATATATGTTAAACGGTCCTTGTTAGCCTCAAGATCGTGACTTTCCAAAATGACAATTTGAAATAACAGCTAGACGATTCAATCCTTCTTGTTTTAAAGAGTTTGGTACTTGGTTAGAGTAAAGTGTAGAAAATGATGATGTTTATTGTTTGTATTGTTGTCTTTTGAAAACAAATTCTGGAAAGCAAAGTGGAGGTGAGTCTTTAACATATTGGAAAGATAAAAAAGGCTTCATAATCATGTTAGCTTCATGATAGTGCACATAATCAAGCCCGCATTAAGTGTGAAGTTTTGATGAATCAAGAGCAACACATTCATTTAGCTTTCAACAAACAGTCAAAATAAGTAAGAAATGCATATATTATCCATCTTAATGCATCCCTTAATTGTTTTCGAATTCTATTGTGACAAGGGCACTCATTTTTGGGTCATGATGAATCAAAGAATTCTCTCAATCCAAATAATTTTTTAGTCCAATTGCATTTTTTGGCTACTCATAATAAAGATATTAAGGCTGTCACATCGGGAAATGCTCCTCAAAAATTGCAAATTGACATCACCCGATGTTCAAATGGATATAGTAATTGCTTGTGTTATCGAGACAATCAATGTTATTATCTAAGATGTTGGCGATTCACTATTTTCTATTCTAGTTGATGAATCTCATGATGTGTCAATGAAGGAGAAAATATCAATTGTATTATGTTATTTAGACAACAGTAGATATGTGAATGAACGCTTCATAGGAATTGAACATATTACAACCACCACGGTTCTACCACTTAAGGCTATAATTAATAAGGTCTTTTTTAAATATAGCCCATGTTTGTTTCCCATTATTTACGCGTTAAAATGAAAAATATAACCATTATCCATCACATCAAGCCACCATATTTGAGTTTCTATCTCTTGTGTAGAACCCATAACGGCTATATTTTTTATTTTCATTTTTATATTAATGTGTACCAAACGGAGTCATAATATGAGCATGTCTAAATTGAGAGGACAAGGGTATAATGGGCCATGCAAGTAATACATAAGGTAAGTTTAATGGTTTGAAATCATTAGTTTTGAAGGAGAATCCATGTGCCTTTTTATATTCACTGTTTTGCTCATCAATTCCAACTATCGCTTGTAGCTATGGCAAGGAAGAACATTCCTATTACGAACTTCTTTTGTGTGGTTGATAATATGGTAAATACTGTTGGAGCATCCTTCTAAGTGATGTGATTTTCTTCAAGAAAAATAGTCAGACTTTATTGTCGAGGCATTGGAAAAATGTGAGATTTTAAGTGGATGTGGATTTAATCAAGAAACAGCCTTTCAACATTCTAGTGATACA
This sequence comes from Olea europaea var. sylvestris, assembly GCF_002742605.1. Lineage (NCBI taxonomy): Eukaryota > Viridiplantae > Streptophyta > Magnoliopsida > Lamiales > Oleaceae > Olea > Olea europaea. The sequence goes on along the minus strand of NC_036244.1, from coordinate 20,583,550 downwards.
CAATGGGGTTCACATTATAATTCTTTGGTCAGCTTACTTGTTGATAGGTGTGTTTTAACAGACTTATTAGGCACTTTAATGGACTATTTATTAATAAAATTGAATGAATTCCTATTCATAATTGTGTAATCTGGTTTTTGTAGGCCAAAATCTCAAATTGGAGGAGAAATGGTTGAAGGAAGGAAAATAGGACCAAAAAATGCACAAAAACATGAATTCGGGGACCAAAGTTTACAAATGCCAAAAGTTGAAGGACAGAATGTTGCAAATTTTGGAGGCGTGATTGAAAGAAAATTCAAACTTTGAGGACTAAAATGTACAAGTTCAAAGTTGAGGAATCTAACTTTCAAATATAGGGAGGACCTGAGCTGCAAATAATGAAAAAAATTGGACTATTTTTCTCCCATTAATCATCCACTTTTGAAACCCTAGAAAAGGGAAAAAAAGGGGGCAAGGAGAAAAGAGAGGAGAATAACACACAAAAAGAAATCAAGACCAACACTAAGCAAGTTTCAAGAATCCGACCGAGAGACGAGTTTATTCATTTGTCTTGTATTTCATATTTTATTTTCTCAACCTTTGTGATGTATTCCTTTAATCTTTCCACCTTGAGCCTTTTAAATACAATGTGCTAACTATTTTGGTGTTGGGATGAATGAGAAATCTTGGCTAAACTAAATTAATTTCTATATTTATTTGTTAATGCTTATGTTTTTGTGTTTTTACCATTATTTTGAGTGTATTATCATTATTGTGGCCACTAAGTGATAATACCAAGTGATTTGTGTGATTATTGAGAAATTCTTGCACATTTTAGACCAAGTTGGTAAAAACCCTAGGTTCTTATGGAGATAGAGATATACTCCTAATCATAGGTAACCCTTTAAGTTATTTTCATTGATATTTAATGCTTTCAATTGTGTTTAATCAACATAGAGATATAGTGGGTTAAACTAATTGATTATGTTTAATTTCACTCTAGAGAGGTAATTAACTAAAATTGGAAAATCGTGTTTAACAAGAAAAGTGGGCAATGTTCTATTGAATTGTTAAGAGAAATTAATTTAGTGACGACCAAGTGGAATCATGAATCACAACTCGACTAAAATCCAACTCTTATCATAATTGCAATTGGGCATTATATTTGAATGCTTAGAATCATTTTCTTATAATCTTTAAATTCAAAGATTTTAATTATGTGTCTTGACCGTTATTTGAATCAACTTCCATGTAATTGGAATAAACACTCCTCGAGGGATCGATTTGGAGTCAAAAGTCCACTTTATTACTTGTGCGCGACCCGTTCACTTGCGGTATAGTTTTTTAGCGAGCACTTGTTACGTTCTCTTCGATTAGTAATATATTTGAAATGATTGTTGAAGATGAATCTTATTCTTACAATCAAAGATCTGATGCAACCAATTTATTGGACTCGATACAGACACTTGATTTTGCATTTAATTTACAGTTTATGAGAATTGTCTCGGGGATGTCAAATGAACTATGAAAAGCATTGCAAAGGAAAAATCAAGATATTGTTAATGCAATGCAATTGGTGAAATTGTGCAAACGACAATCGAAATAATGAGAGACGATGGGTGGGACTCTTTTTTGGAAGAAGATGTTCTTTCTGTCAACAACATTATATTGATGTATCCAACATGAATGATATGTTTGTATGCTGTGCACTTCGTGGTCACCTACAGGCATAATCCTCTACAAATTACAAATGTATATCATTATCGGTAGATTTGATTTACTCTATTATCGATTTACATCTTCAAAAATTGAATGATTGTTTATCGAAGGTAAATACAGGGTTACTCCTTTGTGCAGCTTGTTTATGTCTACAAGATTCTTTTTTTTTCTTTTGATTAGAAAAGGTTGATTTGACTTGTTGAGCTTTATCCATTAGATTCCTCTACAGTGGAAGTTATTGCACTTAATGATCAACTTGTGACTTATATTTTCGACATGCAATCTAACAAAGAGTTTGAAGGGTTGAAAGGCATTTGTGATCTCGTAGAGAAGTTAGTTTTGACAAAGAATGATAAAGTATATCCACTGGTTTACAAATTTTTGACTTTAGCATTAATTCTACCAATTGCTACCACTATTGTGGAGAGAGTCTTTTATGTAATGAGCATTGTAAAGGATATACTGCGTAATCGAATGGGTGATCAGTGAATGAATGATAGCACAATTCTTTACAAAGGAAAGACATATTATTGAAGCTCGCTAATGAAGTTATTATACAACGATATCAAAATATGAAAACTCGCAAGGAATAAGTATAATATATAAATTATGCCATTTTTAGTATTGTCGTAATATTGTTTTATATATTTATCATCATTAAATTCATTATCAAAAATTCGACGTTCGGCATCGATAAAATTGTGCCCACATTCAACTAATATCGTGGCTCTGCCCCTACATATTGTGGATATTCAACATAGATCCATGTATAGCTCCAATAAGAGTGAAGAATTACAAGATAGTGTGAACCTGTTTTCGAGTTTGATTTGGAAATCTTGAAATTTAAGAAGAAATGTAAAGATAGATTATTGTAATTTTGGAAAAATGAAAAAAAAAAGTGAAAATGCATAAAAAATTAAAAATTAAAGACTCGATACGGAATAAAGAAATAACTCTATCATTGGAACAATGAATGACCCGATGTCTTAATGTGCTCTCAATACAATAGGACTAAACAACTGTAAAGCTTATTATCATGTCTAGGCCAAAATAACATTCGATGCCTAATGATAAAGGATGAGCCAATGTAATAACTGCATTGAGGGCTCTCTCCAAGTTGTGTGCATACCCAATTGATCCTATCAACCAATAATTGAAAGCCTCGACAAGACAAACTAAGCTTGGATGCCAGCCCTTATAGGCTATGGCTATGCCAAGAATTTGTTGTCCTCAATCCGTTGGATTATGGACAGGCCCTTGAGCGGTTCAAATGATTAATGAGACCAAAGCTTGGCGTTAGTCATCTTCTTACCCATTTAAGGGCAATTTCTCAAATCTCAATTGAAAAGGCCAAGCAATCACACTCAAGAACTCCTCAATCCTAAAATAAGCTCTTTTATATTGACATTTTCTAAATTACACCAAAATGTGTTTGACCATTTCATTCCCCATTTGCTCGTGACTATATTCACCATTTTTCATTTTTATCTTTTACTTGGAAACAATCAAATTGGTCAAATTGTGACACCAATATGTTTCCATCCCTTCCATCATATAACCCAGAGCTTTCAAAATTTGTTAGTATTGCATGTGTTTCAGTAAGCCGTTTGAGATTTAAGGCAAGCTTGTCCGAAAATTGGCTTTTCCTTGTTTGAACTTCGCCTTTCAAAAATTATTTTCAAACACACATTCTCTGAATTAAACAATTTTGCATGTAAATTCAAAAATGTTTCATACTTTTTAATCAAAAATTTTCAAAATAAAAAAATAAAAATTCATTTTTCACTAAACGTATTCTGAAAAATGGGTAACAAACAAGAGCTATTTGTTGGGAATCTACTTAAACATACGCAGCAAAAATTAAAATAGATTTCAATTCCCTTCAGGATTCATCTTTGCATTTGATAGGAATTGTGATAAAAGTTGTACTTTTTACGAGATTTGCAAACCTTCTGCTTTAATTTTGCAAACTCCTTTGTAATTCTTTCATTCCAGCAACCTTAATCTGCCACCCACAGTTGTACAATTATTCAACCTCTAATGGTGATTCACACAGAAAACGAGATTGTAAGATTAAGGTTTCCTTTCTCGTGCTAGCAAGAAGAATGAATTTTCTCTACAAATTTTGAAAACCCATCACCTATGACGCCCTACTCGATATAATGAGACGAGAGATCATCAATGAAGAACTGATTGAGCATAGGAATAAGGCAAGTAGAGGCCTCTCACTTCCGTAAAGACAGCGTGCTAGAGAGCCGACCTTCCACTTGATAGATTACCAAATGAACCAAGCCGGTAATGAGAATTCTGGGCAAGCACTTGCCACCACCACTCTAAACGTTGTTCCTACCTTAGCATATGAGGATATCAACCCAGTCACTGACACCCAGCAGATGAGAACTCCGCAAGGATCCTGCAAGGAAAGAGACCGAGGCCGATATTCGGGACCTAGAAATAGGTCAAATTCGAACCTCTCCAGATACTGCATTTACCACCGGTCCTGTGGCCACAACACAACAAATTTTGAGACTATGCTCACCGTACTTGACAAGAACCCCCCAGGGATAGAAATGAATCACCCTAGGCGAACAGGCCCCCATCTAGGTATGAGAATTGACTTGGACGTGAAGAGACCACTCCCCGTCAAAGGCATGTTTCCCCACGACGAAGGGAGCATGATGCAGAGAGGCCCAGGGAAGGGCACAGACACCGAAGAAATCGACAAACTCAGGATAAAGCCCCTATCCACGAGGTGAATACCATATTTGGAGGCCCATATGTGGGCGATGAAACATGGAATGCTAAAAGGAATTACGCCCGTGAAGAATCAAGTTCCACCGATTGTCTTCACCCAGGAGGATGCTAAAGGACTTCACTACCCCCACTGTGATACACTTGTGGTGAGAGCGGTCATAGCCTGGAATGGGCTCAAACGAATGTTAGTTGACAACGGTAGCTCTGTCAACATTATATTCGGGTCCACCTTCGACAAGATGATACTGGACCATGAGTTGACGCCCACCTCCACTCCCTTGTACGGATTTATCGGAGATAGCATCACTCCGAAAGGAAAGATCACCCTTGTAGTGGAGATGGGAGAGTCTCCCCAAACTATAATGAACTTCATGGAGTTCCTCGTTGTTGACAGTGGATCGGGCTACCACGGAGTATTGGGTAGGCTAGCTCTAAAGAAATTGGGAGCTGTCACCTCTATCCATTACCTATGCATGAAATTCCCAATGAAAAACGGGGTGGCAACGGTGAGAGGCAACCAAAGAGGCTTGAGAGAGTGTTATCTAAGCTCCATTAGAAAGGTAGAGCCCCGGGACATCCATGTGATTATCTCCGACATGGTCATAGCTAATCTCCCAAGTGATGCTCCCTCCAATCCGGAAGATGTGGAAATGATCGACGCACCACCCATTCCGAAGTATTGGTCATCAATGAAATTGACCCCGCATAATTGAACATGAAGCTCAAGCATCCTTAGTTGAGAAACTCGAGAGCTTCTCGATGGACCCCCGAGACCCATCCAAATTGTTGAAAGTGGGCAAAGGCTTGTCCAACATTTTGAAAGAAAAGATCAAGGATTTCCTAAGTAAGAACCTTCATGTCTTTGCTTGGAGGCATGAGGACATGGTAGGTATAGACCCCAAGGTCAATTGCCACCACTTGAAAATTGATCCTAAGGTTGCCCCCACACAGACAAAAGAGAAGAGCCCTCAACCCTGAGAGGTATGATGCCCTGAAGAAAGAGGTCCAGAAGCTCATCCGAAATGGATTTATCAGGGAGGCCACCTATCTGAGGTGGGTCTCTAACTCGATTTTAGTGAAGAAACACAATGAAAAATGGAGGGTATGCATTGATTTCACTAACCTCAACAAAGCTTGCCTGAAGGACTGCTTTCCACTCCCAATGATTGACCAACTAGTAGACTCCACGGCTGGGCACGAGTTGTTGAGCTTCATAGATGCACACTCCGGCTACAACCAAAATCCCATGCACCTAGCCGATGAGGAACACACATATTTTATCACAGACAGAGGCCTTTACTGCTATAAGATAATGCCCTTCGGGTTGAAAAATGTCGGGGCCACATATCAAAGACTCGTCAACAAAATGTTTGTGGACCTCATCAGCAAGACAATGGAGGTCTACGTAGACGACATGCTTGTGAAAAGTTTGGAAGTTGGGGCCCACATAACGCACCTCAACAACACCTTCCAAATCTTGAGAAAGAATAGGATGATGCTCAACCCTCTCAAGTGCGCTTTCGGGGTTGCCTCTGGAAAATTCTTAGGATACATGGTCAACCAAGTGGAATTGAAGCCAACCCTGAGAAGATTGAGGCCCTATACAAGATGAGGTCCTCCAAAAGCCAAAGGAAGTATAAAGCTTGACTAGAGGAGTGGTCGCACTTAGTCGCTTCGTCTCCAAAACTACAGATAAATGTCTTCCATTTTTCAAAGTGTTGAAAGTTGGGAAGAAGTTCCAATGGACCGAGGAATGTCAAGAGGCCTTTCAGGGCCTAAAAAGACACCTAGGGCAGGCCCCCCTCCTCTCCAAATCGAAGCCCGGCGAGATTCTTCAGCTGTATTTGACCGTCTCCAATGAGGCCATTAGTGTGGTTCTAATCCAAGAAGAGGGGACCACCCAACTCCCGTATACTATACAAGTAAAGCACTCCTATTGCCGGAAACCCGTTACCCCGATATGGAGAAGCTCCATTTGGCGTTGATCACTGCTTCCAGGAAATTGAGGCCCTATTTTCAAGCCTACACCATACATGTGCTAACAAACTTTCACCTGAGGCAGGTACTTCAAAAGCCCGATGCTTTAGGAAGATTATTAAAATGAGTGGTGGAGTTAAGTGAATTTGACCTCGTGTTCAAGGCTAGGGCGGCCATCAAGGGCCAAGCCTTGGCTGATTTTGTAGCAGAATTTGCCAATTTACCCGAGGTAGATGAAATCATGGAACATGCCGAGCTCCCTATGTGGAACTTATTCGTGGATGGATCGGCTGGGGATACCGACTTAGGTGCCAGAGTTGTCCTCATCAGCCCGGAAGGTCACAAGTTGAACTCAGGTGTGAGATTCGGGTTCAAGGCCACCAACAATGTAGCAAAATACGAGGCGCATCCAAAGAAATGCAAGTGAAGAGGCTACTTATCACTAGTGACTCCCAGCTGGTCGTTAGCCAGGTGGACGACAACTTCTCAGCCAGAGACAAAACCATGGCCTCCTATTTGAAAATGGTGATGAACCTCATCCCATCCTTTGAAAAGTTTGAGTTGATCCAGATCCCTCGGGTTGAAAATGCACATGCGGATGCACTCTCCAAACTTGCAAGTAGCAAGGACTTCGAGCTACTCACATTAGTCCCAATAGAGCACCTCCTCATGCCATCAATCGAGGCCCCCAATGTGATGTGAGTGGCTGGGACTCCTACCTGAATGTAGCCCATCGTAGCCTAGCTAAAGGACCAGGTACTTTCCACTAATAAGCATGAAGCTTACAAGTTAAGGAGGAGGTCAGCTCATTTCCTCTTCATTGATGATGTACTCTACAAGAGGAGCTTCTCCTCTCCACTTCTTCGATGGGTGGAAGGAGAAGAGGCTACTTACATCTTAAGGGAAGTACACGAGGGTGTTTGCGACAACCACTCTGGAGGTCTATCTTTGGCACAAAAAATACTGAGACTGGGTTACTATTGGCCTTACTTGAAAAAGGACGCCCTCCAGTTTGTATGAAAATGTGACAAATGCCAACGATTCTCTGCTATCCAAAGACAACCATCGCAAGATTTGACCACGGTCTCCAGCCCCTGGCCCTTCTCGAAGTGGGGTGTGGACCTCATAGGTCCTCTATCGAAAGGCGAAGGAGGCATGAGCTCTGCAATTGTGGCCATTGATTACTTCACGAAGTGGGTTGAGACTGAACCACTGGCAAAAATCACAGAAGCAAACACTTCCAAGTTCTTGTGGAAGAACATTATATGCCGGTTCGGGATTCCCTACTCAATCGTCTCAGACAATGGTAAACAGTTTGACAACAAGAAGATCAGAAGTTTGTGTGAAGAACTTGACATTAAGAAGCACTTCTTCACACCTCACCACCCACAAGCAAATGGCCGGGTTGAGGCTGTGAACAAGACCATAACATGTCCTGAAAAGGAAGCTTGATGTGTCAAAAGGGGCCTGGCTGGATGAGCTGCCACAAGTGTTTCGGGCAATCCGAACCACTACGAGGACCTCCATAGGGGAAACACATTTCCTCATGGCTTACGAAACTGAGGCGATGAGCCCCGTCGAGGTTGGACTTCCATCTTCACGACATCTACACTTCAGTGAAATAACAAACGACAAGTTTCAGAGGTGTGACCTCGACTACATTGAGGAAAGAAGAGATGACTCCCAGCTGAAGCTTGCCACATATAAAAGAAAGATGATGAAGTACTTCAACTCAAAGGTGAATCAATGACCTAGTCCTTAGGAGAGTCTTCCCCTCCTTCAAGGAACCAGGCACCGGTACCTTGGGTTCGAATTGGGAAGGCCCGTATAGAATCAAGGAGGATATTCGACCTAGGACATACTGGATTAAAGACATGGACAACAAGGCACAACCCCGTCCATGGAACATTGAGCACCTCCAAATCTATTATGAATTAATGTACTACCTCGCTGGACGATCTTTCCCAGCTCATGTAACATTTCCATGATTCAATAAAATTGTCCATGATTGAATTCAAGTGTCGTACTACGTCGTCACCTTGGAGGAGAGGTCAGCTTCCCATCTCTGGGCCACCTTGCTTGAATTCTAAGGCGCACGCCACTTGCCTCCCTTTGACGAGGCTGAACGCCATTAGGAGAAGCCTCAACATGGCTGAACCATCCACCATTTTGGAAAGTGTCGTCACCTCGGAGGAGAGGTCAGTGTCCCATCTCTGGGTCACCTCGCTTGAACTCCGAGGCATACGCCCACTTGCCTCCCTTTGGCGAGGCTGAACGCCATTGGGAGAAGCCTCAACATGGATGAACCTTCCACCATGTTGGGAAGTATCGTCACCTCGAATGAGAGGTCAGCGTCCCATTTCTAGGCCACCTCGCTTGAACTCCGAGGCACACGTCACTTGCCTCCCTTTGACGAGGCTGAATGCCATTGGGAGAAGTCTCAACATGGCTAAACCATCTACCATGTTGGGAAGCGTCGTCACCTCGGAGGAGAGGTCAGCATCCCATCTCTGGGCCACCTTGCTTGAACTCCGAGGCACACGCCCACTTGCCTCCCTTTGGTGAGGCTGAACGCCATTGGGAGAAGCCTTAACATGGATGAACCTTCCACCATGTTAGGAAGCGTCATCGCCTTGGAGGAGAGGTCAACGTCCCATCTTTGGGCCACCTCGCTTGAACTCCGAGGCGCACGCCACTCTCCTCCCTTTGGCGAGGTTGAACGCCACTAGGAGAAGTCTCAACATGGATGAACCATCCACCATGTTAGGAAGCATTGTCACCTCGGAGGAGAGGTCAGTGTCCCATCTCTGGGCCACCTCGCATGAACTCCGAGGTGCATGCCACTTGCCTCTCTTTGGCGAAGCTAAACGCCACTGAGAGAAGCATCAACATGGGTACACCATCCACCATGTTGGGAAGCGTCATCACCTCGGAGGAGAGGTCCGTATCCCATCTCTAGGCCACCTCGCTTGAACTCCGAGGCTCATGCAACTTGCCTCCCTTTGGCGAGGCTGAAAGCCAAGGGGAGAAGCCTTAAAAAGGATCGAACTTCTTTACCCATTGAATCACAAGGCTCAACCACTATGAGTTTCATGCAACTACCTTTTCAATAAGACCTAGCAATGTTCTCAGTTCAGCTGAAAGACGGTCCAGTCTTAGGATCTATTCAGGTTACAGTTATTAAGCTTAAGTACAATTTACTTGCTTAAGTCCAATATCAATCATGGTTCGTGTGGCTTAAGCACAATTTACTTGCTTAAGTGATTGGAGTTGGGATATCAAGTCAAGGTTATTTAATTCTTCAATTAATCTTAAGTTCAATTACTTAACGAGGTCAATGCACTTGGAAGAAGAACAACATTGAATGAAAGAGATTATATTGATTTTCAATCAGTTACAAAAGGAAGGTCTGAGGGCAGTATATCGAAATTAACTGAAAAGTAAACTATCTTAAGCTTCGGATGATGGTGGAGGTGCCTCGGAAGCAGGAGCCTCCGCAGCCTGAGCATCAGAACTCCCTTCTTCAGACTCCGCTGCTTCATCCCCAACTGCTTCATCAGTTGGGATCTGAGGCACTTCATCTGCAAACTCCAACCTCAGTTGTGACAAGTCTTGATTTGGGTAGAGTTTCTCAGCCTTCTCCATCATTTCGGCATGACCATAATTTCTCCAATAGATGCTGAAGCCCCTGTACTCCTCAATGTTGTGGAAGTTGGCAATATAGTCTTTGACTGCCTCCTCCCTCACCACATTAGCCTCCTCCTTTGCCTTGGCCAATTCATCCACATGCCACTTTATTTGGCCCTCCAAAAACTTTTAGGCATCTTAGGCCCCAGCTAACTCCAGATTGGTAAGGAAAGCCACCTTACACTGGGACTCATCGGCCTCCTTCTTCAAGGCCTCGATCTGAGCTAAAGCAGACTCCAGCTTGGCCCCGTCTTCAAATTTTTGGGCCTTCGCTTCCTCTGCCTTGGCCCTGGCCTTTTTTAGCTCCTCTGCAAGGCAGGTCACCTTCTTCTCCGAAGATTGGGTCCTCATCTGAAAATCAGCAAGGGCCTCCCTGCACTCCAATGCGCGGCCAAAGGTCCTCACACTTTGGCTCACAAGGGCCTTTGTCAAGTCCACCGCGTCACAGGAAGAGGCGTGCAACTGCCATCGGTCCATCCACAATTTGTAGAAGATCTCAGTAGCGCTTCGAATCTCAGCTAGCAGAGCCTCTACCAACACCGAGGCCAAGACCTCCTCTCTCCCGGCAAGAAAGTTTGGAGATTTCCCTTGCACTCCTGCGGGCCTCTGCTTGGCAGCTTCATCCTCTACCTTCTCAGCCACCCTCCTCGCAGCCTCCTCCTCAGCCTCAGCGTGTCGCACCATTTCAATTTTCACCACTTTTGAGTCAGCCTCCAAGAGCTTCGGCTGAGGGACTTCTTTTCCTTCACGGCACACAGATGAGCTGGTGACATATACCAAGTTCCTCTTCTTCTACTCCTCGGGGACCTTCTCCTTTCCCCGAGGCTCTTTAGCCTTCTTCGGCCTCTGGGAGGTCCCCTCCTCAGCACCTCTGGAACCGCTATCTTTGGAGAGGTGCTCGACCCTCTCCCGGACCTCCTTGGCACCACTTGACCTCGGCTTCAGGGGCCTCGCTATCACATTGGATGTGGCCCTAAGGATAAAGGCAATGTCTGGGACTGGGTACTCCCTCCTCTTGAACTTGTCTGCAAAGCATGTCAGTACATCAACATCGAAACAAAAAAGTAAGAAATACACAAGTATACAAGCATCTTACCTTTGGAGGCCATCAATTCAAAGTCAATGAAGTGGCGACTTCGGTCGATGAGGTGGTCGAAGTGCCGAAGTTTCAGAGGTCTCTAGTAAATGTCCTCTATCACTTCAAATTCCTCCTTGCTCAATTCGAACCTCGTACTACTATTTACACAACAAGCCTCAACAGTTAGAAAAAGAAAATTTTGAATACAGAATTTAAACTACTTAGGCTGGAAGACTCACAAGTTTCGTAGTATTGGGTCGGTACTGTACATGCCAAGACTATGTCCTTCTCCACTGCCTGCCACCTACCCCTACCCCTCACCCAAAACCACGATTCCTTCCACCCCTTAATGAAAGAAAGTAGCCCCACCACAAATGGTGCGTGAGCCCCTAATGAGTTAAGTAATACCACACCCTTGACTCCTTACCTATCACCCTAGGCTAGAATAGGGTCATGAAGACATGGAGAGGCATGTCCTCCCCAAGTGACACTTCCTTCCACAGGAAGTACGAGCCAACTAACTAGTTCCACCAATTTGGCAGAACCTGGGTCGACGACAACAAAAAGTTCCTCAGCACCGCCCTAAAGAAGGGGTGCAAAGGAAGAAGCATACCTGCCTTAAACAAGTATTCACTCACCGCTAAGCATTCGGGCCTCGGATAGCAGGCGCGCTCATGAGCCTTGGGCACCAACATTTCGACGTAATGAGGTACACAGTACCTCTCCCTGATCTCCCCCAACCTCTTCAAGGTCATATTTGAAGGCATACTGGACGCCTCCCACTCGTCACTGTAATCTACTGTCTCCTCGGTCATAGCATATTGCTCAACCTCGTGGTACCCTCTGTGACTTGTCCCCTCGCCGAATGATGCAATAGTTACTAATTCCCTACCCAAGGTGGACTCCATATCAGAAAAGGATAAACTCAATATAAGGGATTTTTTGTAAAAATACCTATGAGAAATGACTACGCGAATGGAGTAACACCGGAAAACGAGAAGATCAACTGTTTGGACGCCGGAAAAGTTGAGCTTTTGAAGAAGAAATCAGATTGCAAAGGTTGAAAATCCAGAAAAATGGGGGTCTCTCGCCTTTTATAAAGGGCCAGGATGAACCCCAGCCGTCTGATCAAAGCCCAATGAATCTGGACCCTTCATTCTAAATCAAATCCGAGACGTAGAATTCAAACGATTTTTCGAACCTACGCTTCAGATTCAAGCATGTCCTCTATGCACCTCCCAAATGCGTCTGCTTCTAGAAGCTCCAGCTGTGCTCATAATTACGACTTTAATTCGACAACAGCAGACGCCTTGGAAGTTGAACGATCCAGCCACCTTTCCTCGAAAATATGCGTAAAACATCAAATCATTGGCACAACTGCCGAGGAACAATCATTACCAGTGAGCCTCAGAATTCAGCCTCCACAAGCCTCACAGGTTCGATTTCCCGACCACCTCGGCTTCCTCGTCACAATTCAGCCTCCACAAGCCTCGCAGGTTCGATTTCTCAACCACCTCAACTTCCTCATCAAAATTGTTCGATTTCTCAAACAACCTCGGCTTCATCATTCTTCCACAACAGCACATTTCTAACTCCAACCATGATATAAATATATATACTTGGACTTAGGAGACGTGTTTGCACACTTGGCAAGCAAGGACAATTTACTAAAGTTTTATCATATGAACTTACGAATGCCACCTCATCTCTTCCCTGTCATTATTCTTGTCTTTGCTTCCAAGCAAATTTTGTTATAATTCATAGCATGCAGTCATATCTTATTTGTTACCATTTGTGTGGCTTTTTAAGATTGCGTAACCTGTATTCTAGCATGTGTTTAATTGCTTCTTTTGGTGCAGGCATCTGGAAATATTACCCTTGACACCGTAAACAAGATTGGACAATCCGGGGTGACCTACATTTCTAGGTGATATTTATTAATATGTACTTTCCCTATAATTATTTTATTCCCATGGTTACATGTCTTCTATTTTTATTTTTATTTTTTTAAATTGAAAGGAGAATTTTAAGGGTGTGCAAAATGCCAGAGAGTTCAAATTCCGGACAGGCTGGTTTAGTTTGGTTCATAATGGAAATATAAAAATAAAATGTGATTTAAACCAAGACCTTACTACTTCATTCCGTACTTGAGTTCAACAAAGAACTGGAGAACCACAATGGCTAACCAGTTCGTCATTTGTTTTCATTTTTAGCCTTTCACACACACACACACACACACACACATATATATATATATATATGTTAATTGGTGGGAAGATCTAATTTCAATGCACCTGCCCACAGCTAATCTAGCTTGTTTTCCAATGGCTAAATTGCTAGATAATTTCACAAAGGCGTTACTGATGTGATAACTAATTCCTTTACGTAATTGAAATACATCAAGTGCCACATCAAAAAAAATATTGGTAAAAGAACCATTGGGGTTTAATTCACTGTCTGATTGTTAGGAACACTGAATGTATTGGTGGTGCAGGAGCCTTGCCCCCGCGGTACGACACAAGGTATTTCTTGTACGGGCCTTAAAGTCTTGTATGAGCCTGGGTTAGTATAAATGATAATGTTTGTTATCCCTTTTTTTATACTGAATGAAATTATCTCCGCTTCACTCTTGTGGACATAGGCACATCATCGAACAACGTAAACACTTGTATTTATTTCTCTATTTTATCTCTTTATTATTGCACATAAAATCCAACAACATTTTTAGAAATCTACGAGTGCTATCCATCACTCATTTCTATCTATTTACAATTAAACAGTTTAACACTTCCAAACATGCTCTTAGAATTGCAAATCTTATTCCTAACAATAATGCCTTCCAATTCAATTGTACTTTGCAATTGAACATAGTCACGGTTGAACATATGGATTCATGTTGTAATTCACTTTGTAATTTTTCCATGCTTGCCATTTGGAAAGTTATGATGATATGTCGAACTAAAATCAAAATACTCATCATATTACAGGGAATAAGGGATGCCACACCAAGAAGTAAATCAATTTTATACTCTAACAAACATGAACTTAGAGCTCCATACGGTTCATCTTCATCCATGAGTGTAAATAACTATAACCTCTCTGTCTTAATATAGACGGACATACAGACAGCAAGACTCAGGTTAATACTTGAGACAAGGCAAGCTAAACATCACCCATGATGAATAGCTTTTATTGCAATGCATCGAAATATGATTCAAATGCCTAATACTTGTATGCTGTGAAAAGCTAGATCACTTAAACAGAGTATAAGTAAACTAATAATGGAGAACAAGTTATGTATGGTTCATCTCTAGCATCATCATTATAAAAACAAATAGATTTTGAGGAGGCCACAGATTCTGTTCAGATAAAGTGAAAGACACCAAATGGATGGCCAACTACCTTTCTTGACACCCAAATCAGAGGAGGCACATGAAGGATCATCTCCGACGTGCTTGAATTCTTGTAGCTCCTTAAAGTTCATCCATGGCTTAACCCAACCCTTTGCTTCATAGAGTTTCTTCTTTCCAGATTCAATGACCTCAAGCGTAAGATGATGCAAAGTACCAGAAACCACTTGTTCTTGGGCCTTTACAACCCTCGCAAACTCAAGCAGTGCATTCTGAAAGGATAGGAGCATTCATAACTAAACTTCTGAAGAAACATGCTCTGCAGACTCTGTTCACTCAAGAGGAAGTGCAAAGGAAGATATAAAAAAATAAACAGCAAAATGTTCTAGAAACCAAAACAGCAGATTGATTAACAGTTCTATCCGATAATAATACCAATTTCTTCACAAATCACAATAATACACATGTTAATTGTTTACCAATTAGCAGACGTGCGCATGGACAAAGGATCTGTCTATCTGGCTAAACTTACTTTCAGGTAACTTTTTTTAAATATTTTTGAATACGTAAAATTTTAATTACTTGACTTGGAGTTACTAGTTGTTCATTTTCAAATTTGATCAACCAAAAAATATTATTTTATTATTTTAAGATTTACAAATAAGCACACTTAAAATAATTATTTCAAAGGTAGCCAAACATGCACAAAACAAAAAAACGAAAAAAGAAAAAGAAAAGAAAAACGAGTTAAGGAAAAAGGAAATACCTCTTTCTTGTTGTGCTCATCAATAGCAAATCAGGCAAGGGTATCAATCTCAAGGCTATTCTGAGTAGCGGAATTGCGTAAGCCTCCTAGAGTTGTCATTTCGATGGTATTATCGTTCTCTTCTTCTTCGGGGCAAAACCCTAACTTGTGATCTTCCGGATTAGAATGCGACAATGAATGGCGTGAAACTAACAGCAGAGCTACAATAAGGAAGACGAAGCTTGTCTAACTTCTAATAAAAAGGGAAATTATGGTTTACTATTCATGCAATAGAAATGAATCCAATTTTACTATGCATGATGTCATTTTTTATTTTTCATTTTGTTTATGCCAAACAAATGTTCTTCCATACATCATCCCGCTAGCATTAAAAAAATAATTATGTCAAACAAATACTCTTCTACACATCATGCTACTAGCATTAAAAAAATAATAATTTTAGTAAATATAAATTGTCGTGAAAAAAACTCTTCGCACATGAGCGTTAATAAAAACTCTCCACACGGAGAGATGGCAAACCATGTGCGGAGTAAAAAAGGAAGAAAAAACTCTCCGTAGAGTGCGAAGTTAAAAAAAATAAATCTCTCCACACAGTGCGGAGAAGGCAAACCATGTGCGGAGAATTTGGGCAAACTCTCCGTACAGTGCGAAGTTAAAAAAATAAATCTCTCCACACAGTGCGGAGAGATGGCATTCTGTGCGGACTCTTCGTACAGTGCGGAGTAAAAAAAGCAAAAAAAAAGTTCACACAATGCGGGAGAGTTGGCAAACTCTTAGTGCGAAGTTAAAAAAAAAATCTCTCCTCACAGTGATTGTCATTTATCGTATTTTTATTAGTCTATGAATTTTAATTTTTTAGAAAGTTTTTAAAGCAATATTTAGAAATATTTCCATGATATGAGAAAATAATTGCAAATTATTTTTACAATTGCATAACAGTATTGCGTCATCTAGAAAAAAATATACTTGTATGTTTTATATTTGAATAAGAAATATACAAGATTATACAAATTATTTGGCTTGTATTCTTTGATAGTGTTGATATGATTGAGTTGAATATGAATATTGTATTTCTAGATTTTGTGTAATTTAATATTGAAAAATTGAAGATTGAGCATCATATTCATATACATTTATATTTTGTGTTTCATATATATTTAATATTTATTTTATACTTATGTAGAAAAAATAAAAATCTGGAATTTTTTTTGAAATTCAGTTTGGTAAGTGAATGTATAGTGTTCTGCATTCTCGGTATTTGTAAGTGCAAAAATCGGTATATAAAAATACTGTAAGCTACAAATACGGTATACAGTATATACGGTAAGTTACAAATATGGTAGGCAGCATATACAGTAAGCTGCGAACACGATAAGGTGAAAATACAGTAAGTTGTTTACAAATACAGTAAGTTGCAAATATGGTAGGCAGTACGGTAAGTTGTTTGCAAATACGGTAGGCAGCATATACAGTAAGGTGCAAATACGGTAAGTTGTTTGCAAATACGGTAGGCAGCATATACAGTAAGGTGCAAATACGGTAAATTGTTTGTAAATACGATAAGCTGCAAATACGGTAAGTTGCAAATATGGTAGGCAGCATATACAGTAAGCTATATATACGGTAAGTTGCCTGTAAATATGGTAAGCTGCATATATGGATTTATAATTTGTTATAAATGTATAAAATTTATTTAATATTGAATTTCTTAAGTATTAAAAGTTGTAATTCAATATTATTTCCTTTTTTATAATTGTATTTCTGAGAATTAAAAAAAAAAAAGTGGTTACGAAATTGCTAATTTTTAAATGTCTTTTTTGTTGAAGATAAAAATAATTTTTTTATGTTATTTGTAAAAAAAAAAATTTATTGTAATTTTATTAGCTTAATAAGAAAATTTATTATGCATTTTTATTTTTTGCATTTTGTGAAAAATTTTGTTTATGATGATTGACAAATATTCTTTCTCACAGGCATCAAGTCAACAACATAAAAAAAAAAATTTTTTATATATATAAACTTAATGAGACAAAAAAATCTCTGCACATGAGCAAAAAAAAAATGACTCCGCAAAGTGCGGAGAGATGAAAAACTATCTCTCCGCATAGTGTGAAGAGAAAAACAAAAAACTCTCGGGACTTTATATGCAAGTTTCAAGATGCATTTTCTCAAACAATTTTTGAGTAATGCACTGAACACTTTAATTCATGGCCTACAACCCGAAAGTATAATTTCATTGAAAATTGTATCTGCTTCTAATGTCCAAGAGCTGTTATCAAGCAAGTTTAAAATATTGAATTTGGGTGGTACCCTAGAGCCTCCATTTGTGAAAGCAATGCTATGGTACTATCAATATCCCATTCTTTGCACAACTCACATATTGTTTCATTGTATGAATCACGAGAAAGCTCCTTTTCAATACCATAAATATGATTTGCATGCTCAGAAATTGAGCTGTGACTGAAATTTAAAGAAGACATAATTGATTTTAAGCCATGTTTTTCGACTCTGTTTTGTTGTATATACTGAAAATTTATAATATTGAAGTTTGACTTGTAATTAAGGAATTTGAAAACAATTCTCCACACTGTACGGAGAGTTTTTTTCTCTATACTGTGCGGAGAATTGGTTTGTTTTTTTTACTCCGCATTGTGCGAAGAGTTTGCCAATTCTCTACACATGACTCAACACTCTCTGTACTGTGCGGAGAGGTTTTTTTTTCTCTCCGCACTTTTTGCACATGGTTCAACTCTCTACGCATTGTGCAGAAAGTTTTGCCATGATACGGACCAACTCTCCGCATTGTGAAAAGAGATTAACTCTCTCCGCACAATGCGAAGAGTTTTTGTTGCTCTCCGTACTGTGCAGAGAGTTTTTTTTTTCAATTTTACAATATTGAATTACACAAAATTTAGAAATATAATTTTCACATTCAATTCAATCATATCAACACTATCAAAGAATACAAGCAAAATAATTTATATATTTCTTATTCAAGTATGAAATATACAAGCATATTTTTTTCTAGATAACATACTACTATGCAATTGTAAAAATAATTTACAATTATTTTTTTATATCATGGAAATATTTTTAGATATTGCTTCAAAAACTTTCCAAAAAAACTAAAATTCATACACTAATAAAAATACGATAAATATAAAATTCGTGTAACACGCGTGATAGCGACTAGTGTTTTTAAAATTCTGTAGTACTCTCATTTGATGCTGTGTTTTGAAGGAATCAGAATGGAAGCGAGAGGTGCTTTTGTTTTTGGGAAATGCAAGTTTATGAATGTAGCTTACGCGTGGCCCAATCTGCCTTCGTGTCCACCTTGCTTGACCTCTAAGCATTTCGATTTCAAAGTCACCTTCGTACTTTAAAATAAAATTTTAAATTAACAATTAATTTTAACTATACATTTCATTAGATTCGCAACTCTTTAACCATATATTTCGTCAATTTTTATAAAAAAAATTACTTAAATTTTGATTTTAATTTACATCAAAATGCCGAGTTCGCCATAAGAAAAATGAGCTAATAGGATGAATTGAACCATTCTAAGACTCTGCTTGATGGCTATTATTTGCTCAAAACAATGTTTTGAATAATGAAATTAAAAGAATGTGTGATCAAAAAGTATGGAAAAAATTTAGATTTACGTACAAAATATTTTGTTGATTGAATGTATGATCGAAAATAATTAGCTGTCAAATAGGGGCTTGATGCTTGATGGTGTTTGGTTATACAACTTTTGCCCACAAATTAGAGAGAAAATTTGACTTAAGAGCAATAAAATGCATTTTCTTGGACTGTCCCAATGGATCAAAAGGAAAAGTAAATTGAAATTAAATATGAGGTACCACTGTGACGATGTAATTGCAAAGTGTAGGGTTAATTTTGTACTTTGTATGGACTTAAAATTTCTCGAGTTCACAGTAACAAAGTCTAATGCTTTAGCAGGGGTGGATGTAAAGGATGGCTGCATTAGGCTTCCAGTGTAACCTCAGCCAAAAAAGGAATTTCGTTTGTAAATTTTTTGAAAAAAGAATTATAGCTCAGCCTAAATTTAAAGTTGCCCCACTAGCTACGCAATTAAATACTTACCCACTTTAGCCCAACTTAAATGGATCAAATTTAAATCCAATATTTGTAATTAGCCCATACATCAATTTATCTCCTTTGAACCTGTTGCATCCCAAACCTGCCTAATTCAAAGCCCCTTACCTACACTACGCCTATAGGTTCCATTATTTCTAGAAGCAACCTGCCCAATTCAAAGCCCCTTACCTACACTACGCCTATAGGTTTCATTATTTCTGGAAGCATCTAAGGACTTTAGCTCCTGTTTAGTCTTTCTTATTTCTAGCATTGCGAAATTTTTGTGAGAATTTTTGGAGTCTCTGTAGTGCTTTTCAGATTCTAATTTTCTATTACGATTCTTGATTCTTCAATCTCGCTTTGGAAAGGTAATGAAACGAATCCAGACTAATTCCTTTTATTGAATTGCTTTTTGGTCTACCGTCGTTGCAACTTTTCTACAATGGCTTTTTTCCTTTTTTAATAAAGATAAGTAAAAAGTTCAATTATTTTTGCCAAAGGCTTTAAGAGTTAAAGATGCAATTTAATCTTACGTTATGACTGCTAATTATGTGAGTTTAATTTCATGGTATTGAGTTTAATTTTTAATTTTTGTATGATGTACAAAGAAAATTGTGTGAAATTGTAAATTACAATCCCACATTTAGAATAATGGTGCTGTGAATATTATTTTACGTTTTTCATGTCTTTTTAATCCAATTGAATATGACTTCATCCATCAATTATTTCAGGCAACCAACTTCATTATAATTTAAAATGGAACATTGTCAATTTGGTGCCAAGAAAAGGAAAACATTGTTCTCCTTCTTTGAAAAGGTAAATAAATCTACAACAAGTACGCATTCTATTGAAGTTGAAGAGGATATTTCAGTTCATCATCATCTAATTTCATCTCCTGAAACTAAGTGTCATTTATCTTCACAATCTGATTTGCAACAATCTACTTTGATCGAAAGGGATCCGAGAAAAATGAAGCTCCTTAGTGAACATCCTATTAATTTACAAGATGAGATTAGATGGGCATATCTACAAGCAATGCCTTAGTAACCAGTTTTGTTTTGTTTTTTTTGAATTATCAGAAGTCAATATTTGGAAATCAAAATCGTAGGTTTCAAAAAATAAAAATGGTCCAGTTAGTTTCAATGGTTGGAGTATTCACCTTTAATAGATAAAGCATATTGTTTTTACTATTTTCTGTTTTTGAATGATGGTAATTCATCCAATAGTTCAACATTGGTCACCGATGGATTTAACAATTGGAAGAAGCTTAACTAAGGATACAAATGTGCATTTCTTACTCACATGGGTTTAACACCTTCATCATTTTATAACGTGTGTGAGAAGAGCTGAAGATTTAATGAAACCATCGGGACATCTTGATAAAGTCATGAATGCTATAACTAGAGAAAGTTCTCAAAAATCGCCTACGTCTTAAGACTACAATTCCAAGTGTTCAATAGCTAGCAATTCAAGGCTGTGCTTTCAGACATCATGAAAAATCTTCATCTTCATTGAACTATGGAAATTTTATTATACTCGTGAAAGCTTCTGCAAAAATGAATACAGAAATTGCAGAAGTTGTATTGGATAAATCTCTTCAAAATTCTAAATACACCAATCCAAATGTCCAGAATGAAATTTTGCACATTATGGCCAATAGAGTGCGTTAGATGATTCGTGAGGAGCTTGGAGAAGATTACTTTAATATTCTAGTCGATGAAGTGCAAGACGAATCTAAAAGAGAACAAATGGCCATTATCTTGCGATTTGTGAACAATGATGGTATTATAATAGAACGCTTCTTTGTGATAAAAAATATTAGTCGCACTACATTATTGAATCTTATGTGATGTTCTTGTTCACTATGACCTTCAGGTTCAAAAAAATAAGAGGGCAATACTATGATGGTGCTAGAAATTTGCGTGGTACTTGGAACGTACTTCAAGATTATTTCTCAAAATTATATGCTTACTACAACCATTGTTTTGTCCACCGACTACAACTAACATTGGTTTTTGCAGCTAACGGTGTGATTTGTACTTGGAAATTTTTTTCTCGTTTGGGCAATGTTGTTAATATTATTACTTCTTCTCCTATGCACATTAACGTGTTCTAAATTGCTCAAAGAAGGGAGCTTGAGGATATGTTGGTTAGTGGAAAACGACAATCTGGAAGTGTGGCCAATCAAATTAGCAATTTGCAAAAATCAGGCTCTACTCGTTGGAGTTCATATTATGAATCAGTAAATAGTTTGATAGACATGTATACTGCAACTTGTAAGGCATTTGAGTATCTTACTGTTCATTCTCCAAATGTAAGGTCTTGTGCTGAAATTCATGGTGTTTATGAAATCATCAGAAGCTTTGAATTTGTATTTTCCTTGCATTTAATGCATAAAATTTTGGGACTTGGCGATATACTTTGTGGAGCTCTTCAAAAAAGACCTCAAGACATCATACTATCAGACTTGTCTCCACCAAAAAAATCTCCTTGAAAAATTTAGAGAAGATGGTTGGGAAGAATTTCTTAAAGCAGTGAAATTTTGTTGCTCAATAAATGATGTTGATATACCTGATCTAAACTCCTTTTGTAAGATTGGTCATCCTCGTGAACAAGTTACACTTGAGCATCATTACCACTTCAGAGTTTTTAATGAAGTCATATATTTCTAGCTGATGGAGTTAAATACAAGATTTAATGAACTATCGGTAGAACTCATCTCTCTCACTGTTGCTTCAAATCCTTGAAATTCTTTTAAATCATTCAACGGGGATGATATTTACAAACTTGTAGAGAAGTTCTATCCTTGTGATTTTTTATGGTAGGAACTTCATTCTTTGAGGTTTGAGTTGAGACATTACGAGTATGACGTGATTCGTGATCTTCGATTTCAAAGTGTCTTCACTTTCTGAACTATGCAAGCTTTTGGTTGCAAGTAGAAGATCGAAGAATTACATTATTATCACTAGATTGATTCGTATTGTACTGACACTATTTGTATCTACGGCTACTATTGAACGAGCTTTTTCGACAATAAAACATGTGAAGACAGTAGTTTGTAACGGAATGAAGAACGAGTTTCTTGCTGATTGTATGACACTTTATATTGAACAAGAATTTGTTGAGAGAATAGATGTAGATTCTATTATGGATTATTTTTACATAGTTAAAGCTCGACGAACACAACCTCAATAGGTAATATAGTAATGAAATTTAATGTTTCATGCTTTATAAAAATTTGTACTTATTTTAAATTTTAGCTCCCCCAACACGATTTTCTAGATCCGCCCCTGTGCTTTACCACATATTCTCAAATGATTTTGAAAGGATTTAAATGACTTAAATCCAATTGTGCTTTCAATCATACTGTCAATTTGTGCACAAGCGTATTCAAAAACGAATTGGGTCACTAAGGGTCCATTTGTTGACTCATAACATCCTTCTAAGTTATAGATTTTAAAAGTAAATATATACCAAATAGATCCATGGTATATTTGAAAAAGAAAAATGAACCACCATGTCCATTTGATAGGAAAACTAACCAGTACATTCCATTTAGTCTAATATACATTTGCTTAAATTCTCAACCAGCACAACTGTTTAGCCAAAATTATTACAATAAAAATGCAATATATCGTAATTTGACAACTATTCACAGAAAATGGGTTGTGAGTGAGAAAGTGTTGTTAAATTTTAACTAGTTTGATGGTTGTGGTCACTTGAACCCCATATGTTGTACCTATGAGTGTGATTAATTTCTCGATTAGAGTGAACCCTTTTTTAGGTCATCTCCTTGGGTGTTTAAGTGTTTGTGATGGCATGACAATTCATGATTTGACAAGCTCAACCAAACCTCATTTTTCCACAAGGTATATTGTAGAATATGCTTGTTTCCAAGAAATAGTCATGCAAAATGAGATGAGTGGCTTTGGTGCCATGCTGATGCTCTATTCCAAGCTTAAAGAGAACAATGCATAGACATGTATACCCTCTTCATACAAGTTCAATTTGTACCGATGGTTGTCTTTACACACTTGAAACTAACAAAGGCACATGGAACTCGGTTTCATTGTTTTAGAATTATCAAACTATTGGGTTTATTAATTTGTCATGTTGGTTTACATATGTAATTAATTGAGTATAAGATTATCTTAAAGTTGAGCACAATTAAAGTGACCTAACAAGTACTTCAAAATAATATTAAGAATATAATATTTTGACTTCGTTTGATATCCCGTAATGAGCCTAAAAATGAACACAAAAACATAAGTTAAAAAAAATTGCATAGACCTCCGTGCACAGAGGTTTGACATTTAGCAAACCTCCGTGCACGGAGGTTTGTGTAATTTTTTTTTTACTTTTATTTGTAGTACATTTTTTATTAATATTTAATTTAAAAAAATTAAATATATCTAAATATTTATTTAAAAATGTTGAAGTTAATATTTTTTACCTATAAGTAACTTTCACAATTATAATTTTTTATCACTTTTAAATAACTTGAAGTGATTTTTTTACTTATAAGTAACTTTTTACATTCTAGATAGTTTAATCTTTTTATTAATATTTAATTTTAAAAACTAAATATATCTAAATATTTATACTTAAAAAATTTTAAGTTCACATTTTTTTTTATATAAGTAGCTTTTGCAATTATAAGAGAATGAGGTATTAATATTTTTTTTACCTATAAGTAGCTTTTACAATTATAAGTTTTTTTTATTTTAAATAACTTGAAGTGATTTTTTTACTTATAAGTAAACACTACCATAAAAGAGAGACAAAAAAAAAAATCAAACATTTAGCAAACCTCCGTGCACGGAGGTTTATGCACTTTTTTTTACTTTTATTTGTAGTACATTTTTTATTAATATTTAATTTAAAAAAATTAAATATATCTAAATATTTACTATCATAAATGAGGGCTTACTGTTTATTTTTGTCACACTCATTTTCACACTTAATCAGTTTGGGAACTGGTTTGGCAACATGAAAAATTATATTAAAAAATGTTGTAGAAATTTAGTC
Source organism: Olea europaea var. sylvestris (assembly GCF_002742605.1). Lineage (NCBI taxonomy): Eukaryota > Viridiplantae > Streptophyta > Magnoliopsida > Lamiales > Oleaceae > Olea > Olea europaea. The sequence continues at coordinate 20,559,111 of NC_036244.1, read as the reverse complement.
ACATGCCATTGTCCACTGCAATATTTCTTCCTTGTTTTGAATCTGACACACCATGCTCTTTTTTCTAATTCTCACGCTATTAACTATCAACCATATCCTATATATTTAAATTTATAAAATTATATATTAATAAAAAAATTATTGTAAATAAAATGTAAAAAAAAAAACATATTCATTCCGTGCATAGAGAAAAAATTTACGTTATACCACATAATTTTTCTTTAGCAAAATAATGTATTGAGAAAATTGTTGCGAAAAAATAATAAATAGTAATAAATAATTGAATTTTTTAAGAAAAAAGACGACTTATACGTATTTTTTAACATATACATTTAATGTACGTTTAATTATTTTCGATATTTATTTAGATCATTCGATGTGTCTATGATATAGTTCTCAAAATGAGTTTCGAGAGAATATAAAACATTTAACGATTAAACTATTGTATAATCGTCGATGAATTTTTAAAGTTAGCTTGTAATCGAAAATTTCGAAATATAGTTTGAAAATACCTATTTTGACATCCTGTAACATTTGCTACGATTAGCCGTTTCACGCACTGTTAACGACGTGCAATACTATGCCGCGAGTACTTCAAAATGATATTAAAAATGTAATATTTCGACTACGTTTGATATCTCGTAATGTGCCTGAAAATAAATAGAAAAACATAAATATATATATATATACACACACATATCACCAAACCTCCGTGCACGGAGCCAAGTGGATCCTCCGTGCACGGATGTTTGATGAATTTTTTTTTACTTATATTTTTGTGTTCATTTTCAGGCTCATTTTGAGATATCAAACAAAGTCGAAATATTACATTTTTAATATCATTTTGAAGTACTCGCGGCATAGTATTGCACATCGTAAACAGTGCGTGAAACGGCTAATCGTAGCAAATGTTACGGGATATCAAAATAGGCATTTTCAAACTATATTTTGAAATTTTCGATAACAAACTAACTTTGAAAATTCATCGACGATTATACAATAGTCGAATCGATAGATATTTTATATTCTCTCGAAACTCATTTCGAGAACTATATCATAGACATATTGAAT
>NC_036244.1:20543087-20557381 GCF_002742605.1 Olea europaea var. sylvestris | reverse complement strand
AATTATTTAGCATATATATCACACTGTAGCAAATTTTCTTTGCTTTTTTTTTTTATCGTGAGAGCAAAAACGACGTCGTATTGTCTTCAATCATTTTCTGTTTACTTTTTTCTCCATTTTCACATGCTACAGCCATGCTTCTCTGCTTCTCCATTTCTGCACACAATCACCCATCATTTTTCACTGGGTTCTTTCCATTTAGCTGACCAAAAAATAATATCGGTCAAAATGTTTACCAACCATTTGAGTAATAATTTACTAAGGTGGTTCACTAAAATTCCCCTTAAAGTGGCTATTGCTCTCTCTCACTTCATGCGTGCTTTATCTCTCCACACCAAATGAAACCTTACCAGATTCCCTTACTCTTTCTCAAAAATTTTAGTTCTTGACACCTTCGAAGGGGAGAGATCTTGAGAAGGCAACTACAGTATGGGGTGAGAAGGCAATCCAATCATAGACAAGTAAACAATTTCTTCTACTAGAGTTGTATAACAGCACCTTCATTTTATTTTCTCAATAATTCATACCCCTATTCTTCAATCATTTACTACCCAGTCAATGCGGCTGTCTTTCATTTATCCTTGTTTTTTAAATTTTTGGTTACATTTAATCACTGTTTTTATTTAGGTTCGTGAAAGTAGCTACTTTTATTGGGTAACTGCAATTGGGTTTTGAAAGTTCATGTTTTTTAAAGCTAAATTAGTTACGTTTCGAGTTTATTGTATGAATTTTATGGAAATGGCGATTTGGAATTTACATTTACATTTTTATGTTTATATTTTGGTTTTGTTTAATTAGAATGTTAATAAGGTAAAGATAAATCAAGGAAAAGCTTCCGAAATCAACACCACTTTGGATCCGAATTTTGTAGAGGTAATTACTTCAACTCTTCCGCTTTAAATGTCAATGCAGTTTTTTTCCTATTTACAATGCTGTACAAAAGAGAAAAGAGTTGTGGTTGTACATGGTAAAAATTTTTAATGTGCAAGGCAGTATATGCTTGATTCTAAATGTGTTAATATCTTGCACCTTTACCTGTGATGCTAATTCTGATCAATATTTTTGAATTGACTTTCTTTCTTTGGAAGAAAAGGAAGTATTTTGTACTAAGTTCAATCGTGAGATCTCTCAAACCTTAAGAAGATGTACACGGACGGTGTAAAATGAAATTCCACTTGAAAGGGCAAGAGGGAAGAAAACATCAATTTCAAATTCATTACTTCTTTTGGGTTCAAATAGTAGTAATTTGTCGTTCCTTCTATGTTCTGGTGTTTGGGTTTTGCCACAGATGGTCCCAAAAGAAGCAGGTGATTTGTGGATGGCTTATAATCTGATCGCCGAGGGTGATACTGTCTTAACTGTCCAGTCAGGTACCTTTTAGTTTCAATTTCAGATTTTCCCTTTTAATTCTTGTATGCGTTGGTTTATTCCATGTTTTTGCTATTTCTAGAATATATAGCCTTGCACAAATCATTGTACACTTTTTTATGTTGTGTTTTGAAATTAGATAAGAATGCCCTATTAGTACTGATTGTTATTGCATGTGGGAAATTTTTGGCTAAACTTCGACTTCATCTTGTAAAGGAAACATCTAATCGTAGGACCTTAATATATTATCTTCGTAATTCGTTGTACGAAGTTTTGAGAAAAGTTGCTTTCGGAAGAAGAGATGCAGAAACTAAAATTTGAAATCAAAGTAGAGGTCAAATATTTTTCACAAATAAAAAAATTCAATTCAAAATCTTGAATTATTAATAAAAACACTAAACCTTTGCAGCTAGCAATCTTCAATAATCACTCAATAACCTTTTAATACACAAGTCTATTCGACTAAAAAAGAATAAAGATTGAACACAACAAATGAGATCACCAACACAAAAATTAGGACTTCGTAATTTATACTAATTCTCAGCTTCTTGCATCTTGTGTGTGTATCGTGTTAAGCAAGTTTAAATTCATTTGATCATAAAACGGCAAACCTGATCATCCTCAGGGGCATGAATATATTTATTTTATCTTCGTATATTGCAGCAAAATACTACAGCATTGAGAATCATATTTATTTTCACATCTATTCTATATCTCTAGTATAATATAAGAGCCTTAATTTCCGGTTGAAGATCTTTTGGCTATTTTTTTTGTTTTCAATTTTCAGATGTTGAAAGAGCATCTATAGCCTTTGCAACCTTCTATTCGGGTTAGAAGAACATCCAGGAGGACTTGAGCAGTTGAAACAATATGGTGAGTTAAAACAATATGTTGTTTTATTTATTTTCCTTGTTGATAAAACTGAACATTGATGCAAATATTTTTCACAAGTGGAAAATTTTATTTTGATCGTACCTATGGAAATGGCAAAATGCAGCTAATATGTCACTAAATTTTCTTTGTAATTAACTTTAAAATTTTGTTTAAATATTTAATTTTCTTATCTTATAATAGGATTATCAATATGTGTTAATCGCTGTTTTTATTTCTTTTTATTTCAATTTTTAAGTTCCACAATATAATGAATAACATTGGAGCAGCATGGGAAGGTGCTAATGATGCTTGCGTTTCCATTTCTACAAAATGACTGAGACCAATTATTTTTCCAACCATTGACAAGGTTGAATTTATGCCCTAAGTTTGCTAAATATAATTTAGGATGGAAACATACTAAATCTTGTAAAAAATTTGCTTCTTAATTTGAAGACTTTTATTCAATGATATTGTACCAATTTTTGGCATGGAAATAAGGTCTTGAGAAGGATAGTGGATTTCTTTACAGATCATCGCAATAATATATTTTTCTTGTTGAATATTTCTATTTTCTAATGTTCTGGAAATATAAATATTGGTTGATGTAGTTAGGACAGAAGTTCTCACAACCACCAATTAAAGATGTGAACTATTTGAAAACAAGATCCATTTTGAGTGTCCTTGACTTACAGAACTATGAGAAGAATTCTAAGAAATAATTGTAGTATACATATCATCTATAGAACATGTCAATCTTTAATTTTTGCTTCATCTATCTATCTATGGTTTTATATCTTACTATTTTGATCAAGTTGAATTTCTCTACATCAGTTTCTTTTCTTATTACAAATTCATTTATTCAGAGATAGATGGTTGAAAATCGGTTCAAACAATTATTAGTTCAAAATGTAATTAATGAGAATTCAACATATTTAATAAACTAATATTACCTTGAAAATAACACGGTCCGTGCATTGCACGGGCAGGTGACTAGTATATATGAAAACTATATATAGGGTTATGGTCCCCAATCATATATAACTTCTCATTCTTTGTGTCATCCATCAACACAAGAATACAAGAGAGAATATATTGAAGAGGAAGATAAAAAAAAAATCCAAAATCAAGAATCAAGAAAAATAGATTGAAGCAATTAAATTCAAGACAAGGCATCAAGATTAAAAGCAAGAAAACCAATCAAGAAAGAATTGCAAGTTAATTTTCAAGATTGAAGATCCAGAATCAAGATCTAGTATTAAAGAAACATTCTTAATGAATTAAGATATATTCCGCATTATTAATTTTTCTTTACGATTTGACATGGAGGATCTTGAAAATAAAGAAATTTAGGTTTTCAAGTTCTAAAATTTGGTAAAAGTTCAACAATTGGTATTATGGTCGACTCCATGCTAAATTATTGGGATTAAAGGAAGAATTTTGTAGTTGAAATTCATATTTAGGCATATATTTTTTTTATTTTATTTTTTTCCAATAAAAAAATAAAACATAAAGAGACAATCAATTTCAAATCTTGGTACTTAAAACATTTATTTTGGATTATTAATTTTCTAAATAGATTAATTGAAACAACATATTACCAAAGTAATATCTCTTGCCTAAATTAATTTATTTGGAATATTATGAATGTCGTGTGTGACAATTCATGCGAATATTTACTAGCACAAAGGAATGTCAATATTTGGTCGAATTATTTGCACACTTGTCGTAATAAATATGTAACAATTATAAAGTTTTTCATTATGGGAACATTGAGTTGGTTTAAAGATGGACTTGATGTTTGATCGAATTTACTGTCAATAATTGATTACTACATCAAAAGTACCACTTATAAGTTGATATTTTTGTTGAAGACTAAATATAAATGTTATGTTCAATCTCTTATGATGGGGCCACCATTATTTAAAATTATCGATTGTTCAATACAGATTCCCATGTGAACATATTATATAGTTTTAGTTTCTCTATTTGGTTAATCTATCTACTTTTACAATATTTGCCAAATATCAATTCAATTCCTGTGTTTGAAACAAAGTTTGAGGGTTGAAAAGAGAATGTTTATATCGTTCTTGGTATCATGGATCTAAACATTGCATTAAGGACTGAACAATCCACTATTCATATGGATAAGAGTTTTGCTAATAAAATGGGACTCAAATAAGTGAGATTATTCAAACTACATAAGTCTTATGATCATGAAGTGCAAAATTCCAGTAACATTCAAGGAGAGCTGTCTAATAAGGTATCCGCCAAGAAATTTCTTAAAGAAATATTCCAAAACGCTTTACGAAAAAGCGATAAGGTCGGACCTAATACATTTCTAGCAAATTTGGTTTCACTAAAGTATAAGGCTAAAGAAAATATATGGGAGTACATCATGGATGTGTCTCATCTTGCTTCAAAACCAATAAAATTAAAGTCTGAGCTGTTTAATGACTTATTTGTGCATTTGGTTTTGATTTGTCTTCTTGTACAATTCGATTAATTTAAAATCAGTTATAATTGTCAAAAATGGAACTGGACTCTTATTGAGTTCATTTCATATTATGTGCAAAAAAATCTAAAGCAAAAGAGAACTTCAAGTACTCATTTGGAAAGTACATCTAAGGACAAATTAAAGAATAAAAAAGTTGCATCTGGCTCAGTTCAAAAGAAGTAATAAAAGCTTAAAAAGTATTAATCTTTTGGCTGTTACTTTGTGAAATTTTGGAATACATAAAGAGAAACTATACTAAATACCACGCTTGGCGTGTTAAAGAAAAGTACACTTCTCACTTTAGCTTGTTTTGAGGCTAATTTAGTTTCATTACTAAGAGACATTTAGTACATACATTTTGGGGTTACTATTCAAATAATTGTGTCTATTCAGGTTCACTTGAACAATCTAAAGCCAAACGATGCTCAAAGTTTCATTTGTGGGGGGACTATGACAAATCATTTAAGGTTGAGGCTACAAGGACTTTTAAGTTATTGTTAAAGACTGGTTATGATTTAAATATGAAAGAGATATTTGCTATACCATCTTTTAGATGGAATTTACTTTCTATTTCTACATTGGACAAATTTAATTACTCTTGTTCAATTTGAATTAGTCAATTTGATTTTTTTTTCTTAATTCAAATATTGTAGGTACCGGTGCTTTATATGATGACAATACCCTATACTTTCGTAATATGGTTGCCTCTTATGAAAAATCTTGCATGTGAATTCACATAGTATTAAACATAAATTAACCAATGAAAATTTTGCTTTGCTCTGATATAAGCGGTTGGACCCATTTCAAAAGATAGAAAAATCTTATGTCAGAAGGTATTCTTGATCCTCTTAATTTTTTAGACTTAAGTGTTTATGTTAATTATATTAAGGTGAAACAAATAAATGTAAGGAGATTATGAGCCAATAGAACTTCGGACGTTTTAGAACTAATTCATAGCGAAATCCGTGGGTCATTACCTTCGTCTTTTTGGAATGATCAACGATCATTTATTACATTCATAGATAAATTTTCTCGTTATGACTACCTGTATCTCATTCATGAGAAATCCTCATCACTGGACATGTTCAAAGTTTATAAGACTGGGGTTGAAAATCAACTCAACAAAAGAATAAAACATGCTAGATATGGTCGTGGTGGTGTATATTATGGCTGTTATGACGAATCAAGAGAACAATATCCAGGGCTTTTTGCTAAAATTTTTAGAAGAATGTGGAATCATCCCATGGTACACCATGTAAGGGTCTTCTGGCATGAATAGTGGTACTGAGAGACAAAATAGAATACTCAAGGACTTGTTAAGGAGTATGATTAGTCATTTCACCTTACCAAAATCTCTTTAGGAAGAAGCACTAAAAAAATTACAGCTTAAATTCTTAATAAAGTTCAAAGTAAAGCAACTGTTAAGTGATTACAGCTTTTTTTAAAGATCCCACTTTAGGTCAATTTTCAAATTGAGAAATGTCCAATTTCTTGAGGATGTAAAGTCTGCGAGGAAAATAAAGTTTTAAGGATAATGATTTTGTCTTTGAAAAATGATATATATATATATATATATATATATATGTGTGTGTGTGTGTGTGTGTGTATTGTTCCAGACGAACAAACTTAACAACTTCAAGAACAAATGCCATTAATGAAATCCACTAAAGAAGAGAGAGACAATTCGAACAATTTTATGGTCTTTCTGTATTAGTGAAAAAAGATATGATCAATCAATTTTCATCGTGTGATGTAAATGAATAATTTTTAAGAATGGATTGATGCCATGAATAAAGAAATAAAGTTCATGAGTAACAATAACGTTTGAGAACTCATCACATTGCCTAAATGTACGAAGCCATTGATTGTAAATGGATATTTAAAACCAAGAGAGATTCGAATGGTAATGTGAAGAGATATGAGACTCGTATTATTATAAATGACTTTACTCAAAATGAAAACATTGAAATTAAAGAGACTTTATTTCCAGTTTATATGAAAGACTCTTTTAGGACTATTGTGACACTTGCAACACATTTTAATCTTAAGCTACATCTGATGGTTTACAAATTAAACAAATCCATCTATGAGCTTAAGCAAGTTCCCCATCAATGGTATCACAATTTCATCCAATAATTATCTTGTTTGGTTATGAGATGAATTCAGTTAATGATTGTGTATATCATAAGTTTAGTAGGAGTAAGCATATTATCTTGTATTGGACGTTAATGATATACTATTATGCCTAATATAGGATTATTGCACGAAATCATGAAATTTCGATCATGAAATTCTGAAATGAACGATCTTTTTGATACTTCTTTAGGGTTAGGATCGTTCTCGGGGTATATTTGTATTATCATAAAAGAACTATATTGACAAAGTTCTCAAAAGATTTGTGACACGTATATTAACCAGGTGATACCCTATTACTAAAGGAGACAAGTTTAGTCTCAATTAATGCCTAAGTACAAACTTAAAGAAAGGAAATAAAGAAAATGCTCTTGCTTTAGCAATTAGGAGTTTAATGTTTGCTAAAGTTTGCATACGTTTGGATATGACATTCATTGTTTGAATGCTAGATAGATATTTATGTGACTGTGGAATGGATATTTGGAAAGTAGCCAATTAGGTTATTCGGTATTTATAGAGAAGTAATGATTACATGATCACATTTAGGAAAATCAAACCGATTGTAGATCATTAGATATTCTGATTTTGATCATGGATTATGACTGCAAATTTTGTCTCCAGGTAGCATATTTTGGATGTATTTGAAAGAACACTTTAGTTATTCTGTGACAATAGCAATCTTGTATTCCAATATAAGTTTGATGATGTCAAAGTTTATAGACATTAAGTTTCTAGTTGTCAAGGAAATAATTCAAAGTGTTCATGTTTCTATGGAATAATTAGGACAAACTCTATAATTGCAGATCCCCTTGCCAATGGTCTATCACCCAAGCTCTTTCATGAACTTACTGTTCACATGGATGTTGTATCTTTTAATGATATGTCAGTTTAGTGGGAGTTTGTATTCGGATATTGTCTGCTTGAGGCACATATTTTTATTCACAAATATTTGGTCTATTCCAGAAATAAAGTATTCAGTTTAATTCCACTCCGATTAAAGTTTAATATTGATCTCATTAAAAAATAAGGTAGGACCATTTGGAAATGGACATGTTTGAATCATACTGCATGTAATTTTCATGCTATATATCCACTCTTGATCTATAGCATTTGATTATGTTGATATATATAACCATTGAGGATTTAGTTATGATATTTGCAACAAAAACCACTTTGATTCTATATTGATATAACCAATAGATGAGATTGTTCGGTGACACTTTTGGTTATGATAATAAAAGTTTTGACGCCATAAGGTTATATACATTTATTAGGCAACGTATGTAGTCCAAATGGGAGACGGTTGGGTTTATTAATTTCTCACGTGGGCCTACATATGTAATTAATTGTGTATAAATCTATTTTCAAGTTGAGCCCAATCAAAGTGATCTAATAAAAAAATTAAATTGTTGGATATAGGGTATTTAAATAAAGTATGGATCAGATTATATGTGTATAGACCAGATTCCTTTAGAATTGTATTTCATGATGGGGTGAAATACATATGAAAACTATATATAGGGTTATAGTCCCCAATTCATATGCAATGTCTTAATCTTTGTGTCATGTCATCCCATCAATACAAGAATACAAGAGAAAGCATATTGAAGAGGAAGATAAATAAAAAACCACAATCAAGAAGAATAGATTGAAGCAATTACATTCAAGAATAAAGCAATCAAGATTGAAAGCAAGAAACCAATCAAGCATGGATTGCAAGTTAATTTTCAAGATTTAAGATCCGGAATCAAGATCTAGTATTAAAAAAACATTCCCAATGAATTAAGGTATGTTCCGCATTATCATTTTTTCTTGGTGATTTGACATGGAGGATCATGGTAATAAAGGAATTTATGTTTTTAAATTCTAAAGTTTCACAGAATTTTAGCACAAACTTCCTTTATAATTTCTCCTTCATATTTGGGGTTAAATTGCTTGCACATTGACCTGCCACTATCGTCAAACCATCTTTGTATAGTAATTATGATGTCTTTCACTAAAAGAATTATCGAAAACTTACAACTATTGTTGAATGGTGAACTCAACGTCTCTGCATTATTTATCGTTATAATCTTGTAATGGTTTCCTTGAAATTTTATCATAGCCCAATGTTCAAAGTCAACTTTCTCCATGTACTTTCGAACTTTCTTATCTATTCTATAAATCTGAGCAAAAATATTTTTGAACTCCACCAAACTATTATATATCGTAGCTATCGACTTAAACAATGATGAAATGCTACTTGCACCTAAGGATGTCAAACAGGCCGAACGGCTCGTCGAAATAGGGCTCGTGGATGGCTCGAGATCGTAAAATCACGAGCCCGAGCGCGAGCCGAGCTTGCCCATGAGCGACTCGTGGCTCATCCCCACAGTGACCAAAACAGTCACTTTTTAAATAAAGTGACCGTTTTGGTCACCTTTTTCAGTGACCGAAACAGTCACTGAACTTATTTTTTTCTATTATAAATACCCCCTAACTCCCCATTTTTTTCATATCAAAACTTCATTCTCACTTTTCAACTCTCTTTTATATCAATCATCGAGTTTTTACTCTCTTGTACTGTTGTGCAAAATATACAATATCGATTCATTTTTTACAGTTTATTCAGTTACAATTTCAATTCATCCAATTCTCAATTCTCACTATATTTATATTTTTACTAGTTATTATATTTGGATTTCATCATAAATAATCAAACAAATGGATCAACGCTCATTTGTTTAGAGATTATTCGATACGGGATGTGGGCCACATGGCGAATCACCTAGGACGCCACAAAGTAATTTTCCAAATGAATTTGTCGGTCTAAATAACGTATACATACATGAAGATGTTCATATTCACGGTCATGGTCATGGAAGCTACAATTCAATTGATTTGGATGATGTTAACGTTCTCGAAACGGAACATGTGGACGAAGATGTCGAATTAAACATTCCAGATGCGAGGGAAAAGTGAAAGGGCAAAAAATAAGCAAAATATTGGGATCACTTTAAGTTGATTTTAACGGAAAAAGTTGTCGATGGCCTCGCATAATCTAAGGCATTTTTGAACTCCACCAAACTATTATATATCGTAGCTATCGACTTAAACAATGATGAAATGCTACTTGCACCTAAGGATGTCAAATAGGCCGAACGGCTCGTCGAAATAGGGCTCGTGGATGGCTCGAGATCGTAAAATCACGAGCCCGAGCGCGAGCCGAGCTTGCCCATGAGCGACTCGTGGCTCATCCCCACAGTGACCAAAGCAGTCACTTTTTAAATAAAGTGACCGTTTTGGTCACCTTTTTCAGTGACCGAAACAGTCACTGAACTTATTTTTTTCTATTATAAATACCCCCTAACTCCCCATTTTTGTCATATCAAAACTTCATTCTCACTTTTCAACTCTCTTTTATATCAATCATCGAGTTTTTACTCTCTTGTACTGTTGTGCAAAATATACAATATCGATTCATTTTTTACAGTTTATTCAGTTACAATTTCAATTCATCTAATTCTCAATTCTCACTATATTTATATTTTTACTAGTTATTATATTTGGATTTCATCATAAATAATCAAACAAATGGATCAACGCTCATTTGTTTAGAGATTATTCGATACGGGATGTGGGCCACATGGCGAATCACCTAGGACGCCACAAAGTAATTTTCCAAATGAATTTGTCGGTCTAAATAACGTATACATACATGAAGATGTTCATATTCACGGTCATGGTCATGGAAGCTACAATTCAATTGATTTGGATGATGTTAACGTTCTCGAAGCGGAACATGTGGACGAAGATGTCGAATTAAACATTCCAGATGCGAGGGGAAAGTGAAAGGGCAAAAAATAAGCAAAATATTGGGATCACTTTAAGTTGATTTTAACGGAAAAAGTTGTTGATGGCCTCGCATAATCTAAGGCAGTATTTACATACTGCCAACAAAGATTGACATGACAAAAAAGAATTGGTACCATCCATCTCAACTGCTACAACGAAGTATGTGCGGTCAGACATGGACTTCTTCCAGCTGGTCAAACACAATTGTAATTTGGTAGTCCAGGCGCAGGTTTTACGACTTCACCCTTATCCACGTGGGTGTATTCGGAGGACAATACTTGAACCAGAATGGTGAAATTTGTTGCCACCACTGAATTGCCTCTGGCTATTGCCGACAACCAACACTTCGTCTCATTCGTGAAAGAGTATCTGCAACCAAGGTACGTTGGGATAAGTCGAAACACTCTTCGTGCCGATACAATACAATATTTCAATAATTCAAAATAACAATTAATTATGAATTTGCAACAATATGGGGGTGTTATATCTTTAACTTCTGATATATGGGAAGTGGTTAATAAAAGAGCATATCTAGCTGTAACCGCACACTATATAGACCCACTTTGGTGCATATATAAAAAAATTATTGCTTTTACAATTATTGAGTTTCCTCACAATGCTAATAATATATATAATGCTATTATCAGTATTGTTAGATAATATAATTGCGAGACTAAAATTCGGTCTTTTACTTTTGATAATGTTATTGTTAATAAGGTAGTCGTCATTAAATTGTGTAGGGTACTTCAACCTGATTTCGGTGGGTATTTGTTTCATATTCGTTGTGTGTGCCATATTTTGAATTTAATTGTGCAAGATGACTTGAAATATATAAATGATGAACTTTAAGGGATTATGAACGCATTAGTATATATTACGATATCTCCTAGTAGAAAATAAGTATTTGAAGATTTTTGTGCGGAACTAGGGGTGACAACTGCTAAAACATTTGTTAGCGACGTAGTGCATAAATGAAACTCTACTTACTTGCTATTATAGTCATGTGAAGGTTTCAAACATTTAATAACTGACTTTTATAATAATAGACACGTCAGAAGCAACGACGATGGTATGTTGAATGAATCTGATTGGGTTTTAGTTTTGAAAGTTAAACAATTTTGACATCTTTTTATGCGACCACAAAGATCTTATCGGGTGTTTATTATCCCACAAGCTGTATGGTGCTCGAACGCTTTTATATAATTGTAAGAACATTCCATAAATGTAAAAATGATCCTCATTTTAGTGAAATTATAATTGCAATGGAATTAAAGTTTAGAAAATATTGGGAAGAATTGCCTATGTTATTTCTTTTAGCATGCGCAATGGACCCCCGATATAATATTTCAAGAACTAAATACGTAGTTGATCAAATCAATAAAGTCTTAATACTTGATACGCCTATTACCTATAAGAATTTTGAGCAAATACTATGTGGAATATATGATTTATATGCGGAACGAATGTGTGCGAATGTTTGTCGGATACCCTCTGCACCTACTCCTTCGACTGAAATTGGAGAAGACGATGTCGAAATAATGAATTTATTTTAAGGCATTAATACATTTATATATGATGCAACTGTAATGTGTTCGTCTAGTGCCATGTCGTCTACATTTGCATCTCATCAAACGTCGCTACAACTCAAAATGTGATGCCTGTCGAATTAATTGATTACTTCAATTATAATATGCCAACAGACAGAACAATTAAAAAAAGTTCAGAAGAAGTAATTGAATTTTGAACAATTAAATATTGGGATGGATTTCAAAAGTGGGGGTATAATCCACTTAATGGGTTAATAGAAAATACTTGCCATTGCCCATAGAGTTTGATAGCGGACCGATCATTCAATTCGATAAAATATCAATCATTGAAGAAGAGCTTGGAAAGAATGAAAAATCAATCACAATGAAGCTAAACGAAGATGTGGCAATCAATAAGGAGAAAATCGATTTACATGCTTTTGACTTGATTGATTATCAAGATATTGATTTTGTGATTAACCCCAGTGAGGAAGTAGAAATCTTCATAGTTGAATTTGAATTTGATAGAATAGACAAGTCATATTATATGGAAATGGGCAATTTTGAGTTTTTGAGATCTAATGAATTTTGAGTTTTTGAGATCTAATGAAGAGTGGAGCAAAGTCAAAAGAAGAAACATGGGCAAGGCATTCAAAGCTTTCTTTAGGTGCTCATGATTCAATGACCAAAATCGAGCTAAAGACTATAAAAAAGCGCTTGTTGGGGGACAACCCAACCTTTTAACTTTTAAACTTTTTATTTACTTTTATGCATTTTGATATTTTTATTCGATTAGCTATCGTTTTTTGCAGGTATTTTTTGAAGTCCCACATATCCATAGTTCCTCACAAGTTTGGGGTAAATTGGTGTATAAGAAGGTTACACGCCCAAGTTCATCAAAGCATTTCAAGTTCAATTTAAGCATTGGTACCTCTTTACAAATATACAATCGAGGAAGTTTCGTTATCTCCTCTTCTCTTTTATCTTGTTCTTTACACATTAAGAACAATGTGTGATTTAAGTTTGGGGGTGATTGTGCTTAAATTGGTGATGTTGTGTTGATATGTTAGATAGTCTTGTCGTTTTAGGATTGCTTGATGTTTGAAATTGTTATTGATTCATGAGCTATGCATGACCAAATATGCTAATTGTGCCTAATTTTTTTTTTCCATTTTAAGATTTTAAATTACTTTGAGCACAATAGTCATGATTAATTGTCATCTAGATGTGGAAAATTTTTGATTGATGGATATATTTTTGAATTGGTTGAACTAGGTTGTGAGTTGTTTGAAAATTTATATCAACCTATACTCTATTCTATTTCACTTAACCATATTGTGAGATAAGTTTTGGAGTGGTCAAGTTGGTGAAGTATATTATTTAGATGTTGATTACATGCATCTTGAAAATATTTGTGTGAAATACCTTTTGCCAAGCATAAGCTAGGTAATGACCATATGCTAGAGATTTAAGTCCCATTTTTATTGTATTTAAAAAAAAAAGATAAAATGATATTGCACATGTTGAATTTTAGGCCTCACTCCATAACCTTTTTGACTCGAGTTATTAAGTCCATAGGAGTATCTTAAAACTCGGTACCCTTTGGCCTAAACAATTTTGGAGTTATCGACTTAAAGCTCGCTATAAGTGTCAAAAAGAAAGTTTAAAAGAGTGAGATAAAACATGGGATTTGACTAAAAAAAAAAACAAAAAGCAAAACAAAAAAAATAAAAAAAAAAAGGAACAAAAAAACTTTTTGTTGTGCAATTGTAATTGATTTTTGGGTTTAGATAACTAGTGCGTTTGAATTATTTAGTATAAGTTTGAATGTGAAGTACTCATTAGTGAGAAATTATCACGACTACATGTTGAGATTGCCAATTAGATCCAACCAAAGTAGAATGGAAAAAGAAATGAGTGATTGAAAACGACCTTAGATTTACACCTCGGGAAGTAAACTAAATATCTATTTTAGTGTGAATCTCAAGAGTGGGGAATCGAAATATTTGACCACAAAGGGTCGGGATATAGCCAATTTGAAAATTTTTCCACATTGACAATTTTTT
>NC_036244.1:20511647-20541661 GCF_002742605.1 Olea europaea var. sylvestris | reverse complement strand
AAAAAAATAAGGATTTTTTTAAATTATTACCCAAAAATTTAATTAAAAATGAAATTTTAAAAATGAAATAAATAATATAAATGTTATTTCATTAAAAGAAAAAGAATTAACAACAATTTTAAATTGAAAAACAAAATGAAGAAAAAAGGTTGGACATCCCAAACAAAAAGTTGGACTAGGTCGAAAAAAGTCTGACTAATAATTGGCGATTGTTTCACATACATAGTCGGCTTGGCCGACTTTTCTTGTTGGAATTCAGGATTTCCGATGAGAACAAGGTCATATATTGCAAAAAAATAAAAATAAAAATAAAATAAAAATAAAAATAAAAAACACTTAAATGATGTCTACACTCAATAACCTATCTAAATAATGAAGAATAAACATTATAAAGATAATAAATCCAAAATTTTTTGAAACATAGTAAATAAAAAATTAATTACATAATTCTAAAAAACTAATATTGTTGAAGATAATGATCAAGTTGAGTGATAGTCGGCTTTAGGTTGACTGTTTTGATTGGATCCCGACTGTCGACCTTTTGAGTTATTTCTAAATTTCTTTTTTTCTCTCCACTCAAATGGTAAGTTGAAAATCAGGGTATTTTGGACTATGAAATTTAATTTAATCATTTTTAGATTTTAACCTTTTTTTTATTATTTTGATTGTCAAAGGTCATCATGGAAATATGGCATCCTTGTATTTCCTCGTGTAAGCTAGACTGTTTTCAAAAATTCTTTTTTAATGTAGGCCTGTATGAGTAAATCCCTCAAATTTACGAAAGACATAAAAGAAGAATGTACCCCAAAAGCGTTGATTGTAGTATGGCAAAATCGGGCAGGTAGAGAGAGCGCGTTGTCAGAGCTTCCTCCGCTTTTCTGGCAACTGAAGAAAACCGACCGGCTGTAGTGTGGTGAAGAACGAGATGAAACTGCAAACCTAGAACGAAGAGTGATTCTAAGTAATAAGATCAGTTGATTTGTTAGTTGAGTGTGATTCGTGTGATTCGCATCGAGATGGGCTGGGGAAGGGCGGTGTTCGAAGGAGTGGTGGCTGTGGGGTCACTGTTGTTGCTTGGATGGGCGGGGCTGTGGTTCTTGAACCGGAGGCTTTACAAAGAGTACGAAGAGAAACGGGCATTGGTTCAGATCATTTTCAGCGTCGTTTTTGCATTTTCTTGCAACCTCTTCCAGCTCGTGCTCTTCGAGATCATTCCTATTCTATCCAAAGAGTAAGCTATTCCTAGCTTTATTTCTATTACCGTTCTGATATTAATCTGAAAAATTCGCACGTATTAAGGATTAAATTAATGTATATTCTTCTAGATACCCCTTTTTTGTACCGACATTCGCTAGATCGCTTGGTTGAACACTTGAACTTAGGTACTATAAAGAATAGTTGCCAGATTGAGTTAACGTTTCACATGTAATGTTTACAATGTTGTTGAATATTATAAAGAAAGGCTCCACGATGACGCTACTATCATTCTTTTACTTTCCTGGAGACTCCATGGTACTATTGTGGTAGCGTTTCCTGTAGGCTGAAGGGCAAGATGGATGAATTGGAAGGTGGATTTGTTTTCTCTGATGGTACATTATTTGAAAATTGCAGCAGTTAAATGCTATAAACTGGCCGTGTTCATATGGTATTATATTAATGTATTTTCTTCTGGATTGATCCATCTTTCTACTGACATTTGCAAGATCATTTGATTGAACCTAGATGCCATAAGAATTGTTTATAGTTTGGCTTAATTTTTCACATTTAAGGTCAGGTAAGTTAAAATTGCATTGAACCTTACAAAAATGGCTTCATGATGATGCTACCATAAGTTTTTCAGTTTTGAGTTTTATAGAGGCGGTTGCTTGAACGTGACAGCATTTCCTATTGTCTATAGGGCAAGATGGATGAATTGGAAGGTGGATCTGTTTTGTCTGATTATGCTACTTGTCTTCATGTTGCCTTACTATCATTGTTACTTGATGCTTTGCAACAGCGGTAAGTAAATAATCACAACCTCTTCTTTCAAAGAAAATTTTATCCACTCTGAATATCATTTTTATATTTTGAAATGATATTACCATTAGAGTTTATTTGTTGTCACTGGGGGGGGGGGGGGGGGGGGGGGGTGGGGGGGGGGGGGGATGGGGGATGGTAGCTAGGTAGTTACATTTTTCTGATCTGCCATAACATTTTACTAATAAATTCTTGCTTGGCATAGAGAAATTTCATTGCTTTAACAATAATAGCCCCTCCATGTTCGGAGTCAAGTTCAGTTCAACATTTCTCATTCCTAAATATCTTTTGAGCTTTTTTCATTATTCTTAAATCCATATTGCTAAGAGAGAAAACTTGAAGATTGGGAACCAAAGTAGTGGTCTGTACTGTTTTCTTTTTCCTTGAAGTAAATTTTTTGTAATTATTGTTGTCTTATTCTTTTATTATTATTTTTATTATTCCTTTTCAGGTGTTAGAAAAGAACGGGCTGGAATTGGTGCTGTCTTATTTTTGTTGGCTTTTCTCTATGGTTTTTGGCGCATGGGCATTCACTTTCCAATGCCTTCTCCAGATAAAGGTTTGCGTGTAATTTTTGATGTTGTCAAAGGGATGAAATATCTTCTAAGCATGTTCTGGATATGGTTTTATGTCCTTATTTTCCTGCATTATTACAACACCTTTTTTTTTTTTTGGAATTCTTAGGATTTTTCACGATACCTCAGTTGGTGAGCAGAATTGGGGTCATTGGTGTGACTGTCATGGCTGTCCTTTCTGGCTTTGGAGCAGTGAATTTACCATACAGCTACCTATCTCTCTTCATTCGGTAAGGATAATATTAGATCTATTACATAAGTTAACTTTAATGAGTTGAAGCACTCAATTTCCTTAAGTATATCTTGAAATCCTGATATTTCACATGGGGGATGCTTTGTGCTCTGTGCTATTGATTTGAAATTCAATTGCTTCCTGTACATGTTCTTTTAAGTTAAGTTGTCAACGGAATATTATGTTTATATTTAAGTAGATTCAAGTGTTAAAGTTTCAGTTAAATAATTAGTTAGACCAATCAATCAGTCTTTGGACGAACTTATAATATAAATTGAAATGAGACCCCGGTGTAAATTATTGGTTGATGACATAGTTTTAGTTGACGGGACTAGGAAGGGGTCAAATTGTGTTAGAAATTTAGTGAATTACTCGAAGGATTTCAGTTGAGAGAACTAAGGAGTACGGGACTGTCTTTTTAGTAATAATAGGGATAAGGATTACACTGGAGTAATTATGAGGATTGTGTTGTTCAGTATTTAGTTTTTATTATTAATAAGAAAGATGACTTAAAAGGTGATGTAACATATGTAGAGCCGATTGGATGAAATATAGAACTATTGTGAATCTCCTAGATCTTTTAATGTAAAGGCAAGTTCTAAACAACTAGACTTGCTAGGCTTTATGATAGTGTTGAGTTCCTAAAGTATAAAATGTCCATGAGATGAACATAGTGGAAATTATGATTTTAAGATTAATGTGTGGCTATACTAAAATGGGTATGATAAGAAATGATAATACACTCTAGTGAGTAGTGGTGGCGGCAATTGAGAATAATAAGGAAATGACAACTTAGGTAACATGGATATGCCTTGCTTAGACATAAAGAAACTCTTGTTTGCAACAGCGATGTAATCTCATTAATACAAGTTAAAAAAGAGAGAAGTAGACCAAAATAAATATCTTTTGTTGTGGTTCCAAAGATTATATTGAATCTTCTGGTAGAAGTACCAAAGGCCTCAACAGAGCGGAAAAAAGATTCATATAGTTGACCTTATAAATATTTGGGATAAAAATTAGCTTGTTGTTAAAGAATTTAGTCGACATCAAAATATGTCACTGCAATAGCAATTCTAACTTTTGATCTATTAAACAGTGTTTTGAAGCAGGGCTTAAAATGATTGATTATTACTATTATTATTATTATTATTATTATTATTATTTTGGGGGTAAAAGTCTTGATTTTTGAACCCGTTCTTGATTAACCTGCAAGGGAAAAAATTATGCCAGCAGGAATGCTCCTGAACATGTTGCTGAATTCTATAAATATCGTGTGGTCACCGCTTAACCTTGTCCCAAAAAGAAATCACACTTACCCGCAGAATTGAAAAATTGATGAAATTATGTGTATTTCATGACTACTGAGATTTCCTAGTTTTGTCATTTCATTTTTCCTTTTTGCAGAGAAATCGAGGACTCAGAAATCAAGGCACTGGAAAGACAGCTAATGCAGTCCATTGAGACTTGCATTGCAAAGAAAAAGAAGATAATTCTTTATCAAATGGAGATGGAGCGAATCCAAGGGTCAGAAGAGGTTCACTTATCTTGCTATATGTGTTAACCAGTTCTTTTTTTTTGTTTGTGAAATTTCTTATAATGAAACAGAATCAGATTGCATAAGAAATGAATTTTGTAGGTAAAAATTTCTAATTCTAGATATGTTATGGAGTTGTGAATATCAATAAAAAAGTTGTAGCTTATTAGTGGACCCATCTAATATATAGTACATTAGGTTTTGTCTCTAAATGGTCGAGATAATCTTATAGATGCATTGCTGTGCAAGTCGACAAGTTTCATTTTTTCGCAGAATGATATTTTTCAATTACACGGCTGGGAAATGTTTTCTTATTCTATGGTACCTTTTCTGGCCTCTATGCTTGTTTTCAACAATATGATAGTGGGATTACGTGGGGAAAAAGTAATGAAATCTGCTTTGTAAGATTCTTTCACGAGCTTTTAACTTATATTGTTGCTCACTATAACTTTTATGTGACAGAAATCAAATACTAGGTCCTTTCTAAAACGGATAGTTGGAACTGTTGTTCGATCTGTTCAAGACGATCAAAAGGAACAAGGTTGGTTTTACATTAAAATATAACCCCTCCATAAAAGTTCAATTTAATATTTATTTATTTATTAAAGATGTATGAAAAGCTTGCATTAAAGAATGGTCTTTTTCATCCATCTATATTCAGTTTGTGTTGTTACTTTGGCCTCAAATCAGACTTACCTATCACCTTTGTCTATTGTTGTTTTTTGCATTTTTTGTAATTTGAGCCCTGTTTTTGTTAGTTGAATGACTCTTCTCCAGGCATGTCGTTTTCCTCTAATCCATGGAAGGACTTGTTTGGAAAAGAGAAGGCCTTTCTATAATAACAAACCAAGTTGTATTTCCGATTAATTTAGGGTGGTTAACAATATGGATTCTTTTTTACCACTATATTCCAGCAATATAGTTATTGGAAATTCAATGTTATTAAATCCTTTGGACGACATAAGGCCATGTTAAATTTGGTTTACACCTTCCTCTAAAACCTGCTCTATTGGATTACAAATATGGGTGAGAGCTTCATTAAGTATACAAAAGACATGTCTTGACCCCCTAAATTGTCCCTCTCTTATTTTATATTCGATTTGTGCACTCGTCACTTGTTGGCATTTATTTACATATATTACTTTATTCATTATGGTATGACCGCACATTCATTATATTCCACTACATCCATCTTATAAATTTTTTGTTCAGTAACAACCAACATTCAACACCATGGAACTACAATTAGCCCCCGTTTGAGCCCCATTATTTCTCATTACATTAAATTAAAATTTTCTCTCACCTACTTTTAACCACACAATTTTCAATAAAATAATATTAGACGTAAATCAAAAACTTTTCAATCACTCATTTTTCAAAAAAACACTATTCATCTCATTATAATGTACAAATAATAGGGCTCAAACGGCCCCTTAGTGTAATAACCATATTGTAGAACTTGCCTTTTGATATTGTCTCTTTCAATGACATTGAATGCTTGTTGCACTTGTCCACTTCATCCGAACTGCTATGATCCTATGCATTGCATCCTACTTGAGTTTTTCTTCCTTTTTAATAATTGAACCTAAATTTCTAATTCACTCTTTGAAACAACATGGCCCTCTAAATTGACTCCACTATTACCCTTATTCACGGCATGTGTAAAATTTCATTGATCTATTACGTATCTCTTCTTAATCTAATCTTTATAGACTGAAAAAGTACTCCAAACTCTAAGTTGTGATTTGTTCCCTACTACACCTCTCCTGAAATTATCTAATGAAGAAATAATGTAAACCAAGGAATATTGTCTTTGATATGCCTTATAAGCTCATCCTTGACTAAAATGATAATATGGAAACTTGAGACAGAACTTTGATAGAGGCCTACAGTAACACAAAATTCTATACCCCTACTGTAGTTATGGCTAGCACATGTGTTTGCTTTATTGACATCTACTTATTAATACTCGCATTTTTTAATAGATATGTGTGTTGGGTGTAGCACCCACCATAACATGTCCCTGATCATTCTACTATAGGCATCTCAATAAAAATTGAGTGCAAACCTTGTTTCTTTCTCTATACTTTTCTATCAAGCTCCTAGCTTTGATAGTACACCCCTTTGTCATAAAACTGAATTGGTTATCTAAGACATTTGAATTAATCTTAATATATGCCGAATCACCCTCTCCCATAATTTCATAGTATTAATCACGAGTTAATTAATTTCGTAATTCATCCCATGTCGAATGTTTTCTTTATCTAACAAGTATGCATTGTAACACTCTTCTTCCATCCGTATGAAATCTTTTTAACATTTAAGATCTCATTGAATAATTTTATGTATCATAAAATACCCACCTCATCCATGGACTTCTTTACTTGTATAGGAATCCATGTGGATCAATTGTTTTTATCATCTTTATCCTTTTTCGCTATTAAATGTAACTTTTTGGTTTTCATCATTAATACACTCGATTAGGTTCTCTACTTCCCTTCACCCTTTAGCGAGGTATGTTGTAAATAGCTTTCTCCATCCTTATTAATTGCTCACACGTTTCCGCATGAGATTCCTGGATCACTCTCATGGTTTCTCGCTTAGCTAACTTATATTTTTAAAAGCTGATGCATTTTTTTATTTTGCTAAGCCAATCTTACATGAAACCATTCTCCTCAAGCAATCCTGTATCTTCACACTCCCTCCTACTCAGGAATCCGCCGCCACTTCCCAACCTGCTGCTGATAGCATGATGCTTTTCTCAATTTTCCTCTCCTAACCATCATCTTCCATCCTTTCCCTCCGCAGAGCAGCCGCCTTTCTGACTGCTACCTTCCTCACTGCCATTTTCTGGCCTTTTGCCTTTCCACCCACATACGTTCACCTGCTGAACCGTACTTCTTCCGTTAGAGGAAGTAACAATCACAATTTTAGTGTAACTTGGATGCAGAAGAAAGAAGAATAAACCAAACCTCGCATTTGTGATGCTTTCTTTCTTTGTTCCTTTTTTTAAACTTTTTCTGACATTTCTTTTTTTTCTTAGAGTGGTGTGGTTTGGAATCATTTGGCTTTACAAGACACATAACCCAACACATATCTTTAGTTCTTGGTCTCTTGGCTTTTATTTTTATAGTGGCACATAACCACACTTTTGGCATATCTAATTTTTTAGAAGTGAACTAGCTTTATCCAACTTGATCGAAAGCGTTAAGAAATACACTATAATTCTTGTTCTTATACATTTTTCATTTTGTTTAACTAAAATCTATCCTTCTAGAAAGCCTTAAGTAGCAAAGAAATCTTGGGGTTTGGACAGGGTTGATTTAGCAATCTTGGTTTATACATCTGTGGGTGCATCTACCCCTTTGGGCTTTCACAGTCTCTCTCTGTTACCAATTTTGGTCCCTTTTTTTTTTTTTTTTTTTTTTTTTTTGGTTTAACTAAAATCTATCCTTATGTTCGTGTTTGCTCCTTTCTTTATGAAGACATAAAAAACATGGAAGCAGAGGTACAAGCTTTGGAGGAGCTTGGAAAGCAACTTTTCCTGGAAATCTATGAGCTTCGCCAAGCTAAGGTCTACATTGTGCTGTTTCCTTCTCTTTTTATATAGCAAGCTTATTCTTTTATCATTTCTTATATGTCAATTTAGATCTGTTCTTTTCATGAATAGCACAAGCTTCTGAAATAGGGAAGTAATGACTGTTACTTTTACAAACTAATATCAAGTTGAATTCCAAGCCATGCTAAAAAAGTATATCATATCTGAGCATATGGGAGAGCACTGGGACATAATAAAAATGATGCAGAAAGCTAAAAATGGGAGCAAATGGGATGCAAAAGTATTTATCCTGAAGATGGAAGGTCCTTATCTACTGGTAATGGGACAGTACAGTTTCAGGAGCACGTGGTTGAAGCATACTGAATGAGGGCAATACTGGTGTGCATGAATTACATAATTAGGATTAGTCTTCAGGCATCAATTAGGTAGAAATTTGACATGGGTACCATGTGTGTGAAGGTTTGTATTCATTCTCATGGCAGTTTAGCATGTAATCACATGGCATTTCAGAGATCACATTAACCCCAAAAACAGTTCAGAATAATTAAAATATTGCAAGGAACTTGGCAATGTAAAAAAAACCCGAATAATTTTTGAAAAATTTCTCCCTTTTTTTATTCTATGGTGCCCTGTCATATATCTATACAATCTTATAGTCTACAAGGAAATTAAATAAATTACAATCTCCAAAAATAGCATATCTAATTTATTCCAAAATTAACTTAAATATATACGGTAACAACCACCCTCAAATTGATGCTGGGAAGTCAACCAGCAACAATTTGCCAACAAGAAATTGATGTCGCTGTCGAGTCAATGCTTTGGTGAAGACATCCGCCACTTGAATGTTAGAAGAAATGTAGGAAAGGGAGATGACCTGATCCTCCAAAGCATCACGAATAAAATGACAATCAACCTCAATGTGCTTGTTGCTTTCATGGAAGACGGGATATTTACAATTTGAATAGCACTAGTGTTGTCCGCATGAAGAGGAGTAGAATTAGTTTGAGAAAGCCCAAGCTCTTTGAGTAGACCACGTAACCAAATAATTTCAGAACAAGCCGTGGACATGGCACGATACTCAGCTTCAGTAGATGATTTAGAAACACGATCTTGTTTCTTACATTTCCAAGAGATCAACGCATGGCCCAAAAACATACACCAACCCGTAGTTGAGCGACGCGTATCTGGATACCTAGTCCAATCAGCATCACTATAGACAGAAAGTTGAAAAGTAGACCCTCTAGGAAAGAACAACCCACGAGTAGGTGATCCACGAAGATAACGAACCATGCGGAGAACAGCAGCCAGATGAAGATGTCGAGGATTAGACATAAACTGACTGACTTGATGAACGGCATAGGAAATATCTAGACGAGTGGTGGTCAAATAGATAAGACTCCCAACTAAGCTGCGATATAGGGTAGGATCATCCAGAAGATCCCCTTCATCTTTCCTGTACTTTACATTTACTTTTATTGGAGTGTCCACCGAAGAAGAGTCTCCGAACCCAGCTAACGCAATAAGATCCTGAACATACTTATGCTGATTTAAGAAAATACCATTTGCCCGATGATGAACTTCCAGTCCCAAAAAATATGTAAGCTCACCCAGGTCTTTCATATGGAAAGTAGCATGTAAAAACTGTTGAAGCTTCGTAATTAAACCGCAATCAGTGCCCGTAATGATGATGTCATCCACATAAACCAAAAGAAGCACAATACCCATTGTAGATTTCCGGAAGAAAAGTGAATAATCATGTCGACTCTGTATAAAATTGAAGTTAAGAAGTGTGTGACGAAACTTCTCAAACCACGCCCGAGATGCCTGCTTGAGGCTATACAGAGAACTGCGTAATCTATAGACATCACGAGATGAAGAGGTAGGCATACCAGAGGGAAGTGTCATATAAATCTCCTCGTGAAGA
Source organism: Olea europaea var. sylvestris (assembly GCF_002742605.1). Classification (NCBI taxonomy): domain Eukaryota; kingdom Viridiplantae; phylum Streptophyta; class Magnoliopsida; order Lamiales; family Oleaceae; genus Olea; species Olea europaea. The sequence continues at coordinate 20,531,818 of NC_036244.1, read as the reverse complement.
TCGCCATGAAGAAAGGCGTTCTTCACATCCATTTGATGTAGGACACATGATTGTGAGGCAGCAATAGCTAAGATTGTTTGAACTGTGGTTATTTTTGCAGCAGGAGCAAATGTTTCCTCATGATCGACCCCATATTTTTGGCTATTACCAAGAGCTACAAGACAAGCTTTGTATCGATCCAACGACCCGTTAGAGTGAAGTTTCACAAAAAAACCCACTTACTCCCAATAGGTTTCACATTCGGAGGACAAGACACAACGTTCCAAGTGTGGTTCCCATTCTCCTGAAGTGCCCGAAGTTCTGCTTTCATTGCATTTTATCAACACTCGTGTTCCATGGCTTGTTTGTAGCAAGAGGGAATGGAAATAGTAGATAAAGTAGCAACAAGAGAAGTAAGAGATGAGAAGTCATACCGATCAGGTGGTCGAGAAGGACGTGTAGACTGACGAAGATTGGTGGGAACCGTAGCAGGATCAGGTGTTGGGTCGAGATCTTGAGGGGGCTCACGAGGGCGCCGTTCATACACAAGACCAGGTTTATATTGTGCCTCAGTAGTTGGGGAATCAGGGAAGCTAGGGAGAATAGATAAAGATGTGGATGATAGCTTAGCATGAGAAGAAAAGAAATATTGATTTTCTAAAAAAACCACATTCCTAGAGATATGAATATGTTGAGTATGAGGGTCATAACAAACAAATCCCTTTTCAGAGATAGCATAACCAAGAAACGCACATTTAATAGACTGAGCAATTAGCTTATATCACTCATGGGCAGCAAGATGCACAAAACAAACACAACCAAATATACGAAGATTAGAATATGAAGTTGAATTTCCAAACAACCTAAAGAAAGGAGAAACATGATTTAATGTAGGAGAGGTTAAGCGATTAATTAAATGAACCGAAGTAAAAAGTGCTTCACACCGAAATCGAGGAGGCGCGAGTGACGCAAATAAAAGTGTTCTTACCATATCTAGAATTTGACGATTTTTTCTCTCAGCAACACCATTTTGCTGCGGTGTCGAAGGACAAGAACGTTGGGAGATGATACACTTGCTTTGAAGAAAGTCTTGAAATTCGTTGGACATATATTCACATCCTGAATCAGATCATAAGATCTTGATGTCACTAGAGAATTGAGTCTCAAGAAGGGCAAGAAAACGCTTAAAGACTAAAAAGACTTTGGCTTTGGCTCTTAAAAAATACACCCAAGTGAAACGACTAAAATCATCGATGAATGTAACAAAATACTTATAACTCGCATGAGAAATATGGGGTGAAATCCCCCAAACATCACTGTGAATAATATCAAAACATTGTGAGGCGCGAGAGCCATGAGAGGGAAAAGGTAGGACTTTACTTTTGTCAACTTTGCATGCAGTACATTCAAAAGAAAGATCAAGAGAAGAATATCTTTTATTTTCTAATTAATCAGAATTAAATAAAGTACGGAGTACATTTGAGTTTGGGTGGCCTAAACGGTTATCCATAACTTATTTCCAAGACTAGCAGTACATGCAAAAGAAAGTAAAGGAGAACGAGGGGGAATTGGGGAAGTAGAGATATCCAAGGGAAACAGACGTCCCACTTTAGGCTCCTTCGCGATCTTCCCGGACACTGAATCTTGCACAACACAACTAGAACGAGAAAAATGGACGTTAAAATTGTGATCAATCAATTGCCCAACAGAGATCGGATTAGTTGAAAGATTAGGAGACATAAAAACATTAGTTAAGGAAGAGGAAAGGTCACCAATGGCGCTGAGAGGCAAAAAACTGTCATCAATCGTGTGAATGTTTAGATTGCCATCATACTTTTTCATATTTGAAAGAGGAGTAATAGTATTAGTCATATGGTTGGAGGCGCCAAAATCAAAGAACCACGACTTAGAAGAAACTGGAAGAGTACTTGAGAGTCCAAAAGCAGAATTGATCATCTGTTGTACCATTTCAGAAGTGAGTGTGGATGGATTGGTAGAGGCAGCAGAAATAAGAGTATGAACCACGTGTGAGGCAGCAGGCAATGCAGCAGAGCTAGAGACACCAGTGGAGGTATGATAGGCAGCAGTAGACTTCCTTTTAGGGCGAATAGAACAAACAGAGATGTGATGACCTTGTTTCTTGCAGTAACAATATTTCTTAGCACAATTCCGAGCAATATGACCAAAAATTTTACAGTTATAGCATTGGACGACACGCATGTCCCGACCTTTATTCCTCCCTTGTGTTGCATAAGCTACTGGAACAGGTGTATTAACAGTAGCCCTGTGTTCCATGGCAGCCTGAGTTAAGATACGTTGCTCCTTACACAGTAGTTCCCCAAGCAGGCATCCAGAGATGGTACATGATGGCGATTCATCAAATTAGAACGTGTAGCCTCAAAATCTGGATGTAGCTTCATTAAGAATTGATCCCTTTTGCTTGTCTCATGCATTGTCTAAACGGCAGATAGAGCTGCAGCGGGAACATTAGCATAAACAATATTAGAATATTTAGATCAAAAATTTTGAAAACCAGAAAAATATTCCTCAATGGAGAGACTCCCTTATGTAAAATCAGCCAATTCATATTCCAACTGAAAACGACGGGTTGTGTTGTCTTGCTTGTAAACCTTACTAAGGTAATCCCACATATCAGCAGTAGTTTTGTAAGGTCGTAGGTTGAGAACAAGGTGAGGTTCAACTGAGCTTAGAATCCAGGTCATAACCCGAGCATCCTTGATTTCCCATTTAGACAAAGCCTCTTTATCTTCTTCAGGGGTGGGATCACTTCCATCAAGATGACCTCACAATTCTGTCTTTGACAAATAATTGAAATTGAAATTCCCGAGCTGAGTAATTTTTGCTATTAAAACGTATGGGAAATAGTTTCAATTTATCCGAGGACATAATGGAATAAATTATCCTACAAATATATAAAATTAATCAACCCGAAGCAACCAAGTGAAACCAAGAAAAAAAAAGGACAACCCACCAAGTTAAGGACCAATCTATAACTTTATGAAAAAAAAAAAAACAAAAAAAAAAAAAAAAAAAAATAAAATCAATCGTCCTTTATCAAATCCACACGCAGTCAAGCGGCGACCAGATATTACCAGAAAACCCTTGACTGGCGCGCCCGGAGAAGAGGCCGAATCTACTAGTGACACCCGAACTTGAGAAAAGAGAAGAGGCCGAATCTACCAGCGAGAACCCGACTTGAAGCTTCGATCGTGAGACCATCAGAATCGGAAAAATGCAACACTGAGGGCCGGAATCCACACAACCCTAATATGACACATCGATAAAGAAGAAGGCGATGTGAGTGACCGGAGTCCAGGTGCAAAAAAATCACAGCTCTGATACCATGTCAAAAAAACCCAAATAATTTTTGAAAAATTTCTCCCTTTTTTATTCTATCGTGCCCTATTATATATCTATACAATCTTATAGTCTACGAGGAAATTAAATAAATTACAATATCCAAAAATAGCATATCTAATCTATTCCAAAATTAACTTAAATATATACGGTAACAGGCAGATCACCTAAGACCTTGATAACAAAATAAATTGCTATAGTAATATAGTATGCTTGTGCTTTTGCATTTAAAAAGGAGCAAGTCCCTAAAGTTTCAATTTCGTTCCACCGCAAATCCCTCTAGACAAATTTTGCCAAAAAATCTGTGAAAATGACAAATTTTATTAAAAAGATGTTTATATACCCTTTATTCTCAATTAAAACATTGTATAATAAATAAAGAACAAAAAATAAATCAATGGAGATATTGGAAACAGAAATACATAATTGTTTAGTCGATGTCAGCAGCAGTGGCTAGAGATTTGTTGACTAAAATTATCTAGTCGGACTAACAGAGACTGACTTGCTCCTTTCTAAATGTTGGGACCAAGATGCTTTAAACACTGAAACCTGGGGCACTGTAATGTTCTCAAGAATTCATGTTGTAAGGTGTGATAAAATTTTAGATCGTAACCTTCATCTTTTCCCTATGATTGAGATCGACTATGAATAAACATAGTCAAAGCTAATCTCGTATTTTTATCAAAGTTCAGAATATATGCACCAGGGGAGTCATTTGGCTCCATAATTTTAATTAGATTTTGAACAAGTTAAGTTTTAATTAAATGACTGAGAAATGTTTGGAGCTCATCTCAGATTTACATTATATATTTAACTACTACATATAATTTGAAATGACCAAATGATTCTACCGTTTAGCTTGTCTAGAGTTTGTTTAAGTAACCAATACACGACCAACAAAACTTAAGAAACCAAAACTTATTTGCTATCCATTGAAAAAATTGTATCATCATCATTGTAATTTGTACAGTTCTAATGAAAACCCATAGGATGTATCCAAAACAAATTTAACATTTTAAAGATTTTTGTATCCTTGCATTGTTTCAAAACTTTTATTCTTTGTTAGATCACACCCTACTACATTCCTGGCTCCACCTCTCTTTGCCCAGGGACTAAATTCGCTACAGCTGCTGATAGCTTGTAATGATGAACTGTATTCTTTTTCCATTTTCTGATGTGATTTTGCTGCAATATTTTCAGGAGGCTGCTGCTTATTCTCGAACCTGGAAGGGTCACATGCAAAATCTTTTGGGCTATGTTTGTTCAGTATATTGCGTGTATAAAATGATTAAGGTGCCGAAATTATCTCATCTGAGAAGTTTGCTTATTTCCTTCCCTCCCCCACAGCTGATTCAATTGTGAAAACTGTTCCTTTCAACTAATTCTTGCACAAGCGACAGAGAGATTTTTAATACATCTATTTAATTGTGCATGTTATGTGAAGAATTGTGTTTTGAATTTCTGATTAGTACTCTAGGTGGTAGTATAATAATAATAATAATAATAATAATAATAATAATAATAATAAATTACTTGGTTCTTTCGTGGGTTCTTCCACACGTTGTTTCTGTTTTGAGTTTCTATTTAAAATTATGTATCGTGGCAAGTAATCTTAAAGATAAAATATTTGTTAACCTGGTATTTTTAAGTTCTACTAACACACTATCACATTTGGACACAAGATTTTTTTTCCTTGTGAGGCAAGATCTTGATTTTCTCAATTTCTAAATTCTGACTATGTGAATTCTATTTTTTATTTTTTATATTTTTATTTTATTTATTTTTATTTTTTTGGTGCAGTCTTTGCAAAGTGTTGTCTTCAGGCAGGTAATATTTTGCTCTCTCTTTTTGGTCATTTCCATCTATATTTTCTGTTTAATTATATGATTTCAACCTCAATTCATCTTGTGGCAAGACTGCGTGATATATAATTGAAACAAACTCTCTTCAGGCTGGTTCTGCTGATCCAGCGACCATGATAATTAGCATTTTCCTACAGTTTTTCGACATAGGCATCAACGTCACTTTATTATCACAGGTAGTGTTTCCTTTTCATTATTTGATTGTATCGGCCATTTGTTTGTACCATGTGTGCTTGCCTTTTTTAGTTATTTCTATATAGATCATGGATATAGAGGTTACCTGATTGTTGAACCAAACGAATGTTAAACTGCAAGATCAAGGTTAAACTTTAGTTCTGTTTTTTTACTAGTCTAGGAGTAACAGCACAGCTTTTGAGGACTAGTCCCCAAATAGGTCCAAAAATAAGTACTTTTGAGCAAAGATCACTGCAACTAGAAAAGCAAATCAAGGAAATTCCTTGAAGAACTCCTGAAGCCGTTGTCTATAGGAAATTGTGAACAAATGTAATCCCACAGAAAATGAACCCAAGTAATCCGTTTCTAGGAGATCCTGTCTGTATCCAAATGCAGCAGGAAATATCCATCATAATGCCCTACCTTCACGTTTCACCTGGTTAGGTATAAACAAATTGCCCAATTGGGTGTGTAATATGTTTTCTACTGTATTCTGACTAATGAATACCGTGGCACCAAATATTAATTTTTATATTTTAATCAGTTATTGGTGCTGGCTTTTGGTTTTTCCATAATTTTGATACCTAATATTTCATGATTCTCTTGTTACTTTGTAAGGGAAAAATGGTTTCTATAAATACTTACCTTTTCAACTATTATCTGAATCTCTGTGCTAATTCACTCCAAGACGTCTGGACTGGGTGAGAGGGAGCGTTAGAACTTTTTTCTATCAATTACCAGAATAAAGGCTTAATCTTTAAAATTTACTCTTAATTCCTTAAACTTGTCATCAAGTATTCTCCTCCCTGGGCCATTGCCTTCTCTTTTTGACAATGCAGGTCGTGAGATTTTCTGTTCATTTTGTGCCCTTGGATTGGAAAACTTGGCCAGCTTTTTCCATTATAGCGTTTTTGAGGCTAGAGAACTGGAAAGAATATTGAGTTGAAACTATGTGCTACTTCTAAAATTGAGTATGTTAAGAAAAGTAGGCCAATCAGGAGATCATCAGAATGCCTTTCAACATTACGACTCTGTTAGATCAATGTATAATAAGCTAAACACTTCTTAGCCTGAATCAATCATGGTGAAAAAATCTGTAGATGCTGTGTCATGCTTTTCAAATGAAAGACAAGTGGTTTATTTCAGTGAATGATGTGATATGAGTTGTTGAAATATTTTGCTGCATTTGAACTCTTTGTGTCCATATATGCTGCAATTATTTACAAGGTCTTGTTTTGTGGCTCAACTCTTCTTGCTTTGTGTATCCTGCAGTATGTATCCCTCTTATTCATTGGGATGCTGGTCGTCATATCAGTTCGGGGATTCTTGAATAACTTAATGAAAGTAAGTTTACTTTTCCTTCTTATTAAATTTGTGTTGTATCGGTGTTCTCATGTCATACTTCAGTATTGGTAATAGGTATGTGAATCCTAAAATGGAGGATATGAATTATGTTGAGTGTCTTCCTTTAGGTAGGCCATTATAACCTTCTTTACAGTTTGCTAATTGAATAAATGAGGATTCTCTTCCAAGCAACTACCGTAAAGGCCAAAGTTTCCATTTTTAAAAAAAAAAAACTTCTGACCTATTAACTCTTCGGTTAACTTTTATTTTTCTTTTTATTTATTACTATTATTTTTTTTTTTAATTTAAGTCACCATGAGGGTGTGATGTCATTAATAATGAAAAAGAGTACAGAGAAACTTAGGAGATCACATCTGACTTCCATTACATATCTTCATGTGAATTTTTTATCAATTAGACACGGACTAATTTAGAAATAAAACATTTATCTGGCTAGTATTCACATGTCTAACATCCAATGCCTAACTTCAGAAATTTGGCTGTTATACAGTTTTTCTTTGCCGTTTCCAGAGTTGGGAGTGGATCTTCAAGCAATGTTGTCCTTTTTCTTTCTGAAATCATGGGAATGTATTTTATTTCTTCCATACTATTGATTAGGAAAAGCTTGGCGACGGAATACAGGTATGGTTCAATGTTGACTGTAGATAACCTCTTTTTGCTATTGAATTATAAACTACTTGGCATTGATTTTATATTCTTCGAGTCACTTGATTGTTTAACTACTGCTAATTTTTTCTTCTTCTTCTTCTCTCTGTGATGTGAATTTGCTGCTTTAAATTTTACAACTGATTTTTTGAGTAGTCGAGGAATGCTTCGAATGTTTTACGTAGTTTTTTGAAAATACTACACATGGTAAGTTTCACCGAACAAATTTCAGAAGGCACAGAAAGGTGCATAAACAAGTGAACGCTTTCAAAATTTTCCCATGATCTGTTATTTGTGCTTTGAATTCTTGGCTAATTTGTTAGTTTGTGCTTGATGGGTTCTCTTTTAGTATTTTCCAGTATATGAATCATTACTGAATCATGTAATATGGAATTTAAGAATTTTTATATTCTAATGTTTTATGTTGATGATCGGTAAAACTAATAAGAAATTTTCATTACCGAATCATGTATTTGCAGGATGATCATAACAGATGTATTGGGTGGAGACATACAATTTGATTTTTACCATCGGTGGTTTGATGCAATCTTCGCAGCCAGTGCATTTCTCTCTGTGCTTTTGCTTTCTGCACATTATACTTCTCGTCATGCTGATAAGCATCCAATAGATTGATTTGTTTACACGTAAGTGTTTGAAACTGGTTGAAATAGATTTTTAGTGGTATACTTTTAATTTGTGTATTCAAATTGATTTGTAGAATATACTATCCCTGGAGTTGATGTCTGAGTTCATAAAAAGCTGATTATATATATTTTACGTTCGTTGTTGGAGGAGGTGTTGTTTAGGGAATTAAACTTGTGTTAAAATCATTACATCTTTGAAACACAATGTATTGATTTTAGTTTCTTAGTTCCTGGTTGGTTTTTCGTAGAGCTGCCAGTGGCAAGTGCTATTCTGGCAGTGTGCATGAAAAAAGGCCTTCTTTTGTTACATAATGTTCATTTCCTTGTATCTATTCAGTATCTGGCTGCTGCTCCAAGTTGCTAGACAAAATGAGTGTGATGCCAGGGAACATAGTTGCATTAGCGTGTAATATTTTCATTGCAAAGAGCCTGTAAGGAAATAGGAATTCTGAGAAAGCTAACTCAAATTGGCTCTCATTCAGTTGAATGACTTTATACACATTGGTTTGGTAACGTGCTGGATTCTGGGCATTCATGACATCCATGTGTAACAATGTGACATTAATTGTTAGGTATTATGTCAGGGCACATATCCGTCTGATTCTTAACCTCATGAAATAATGTTTTTTCACAGGGCCGGTGCTTGGATGACGACATTGAATATGTCCAATAAAATGAGAGGTGAGTATTCTGTCTTCTATTTCTGTTCTTGAAATTATACTTTCCAGATGCTTTGAAATTATATCTGTTGCTGCTGATACTATTCAATTTAGGAAGCCCTGTGCCACCAAACCTGGAAAAGGAGAGGAGTAATTAATCAACAATTTATTTTTAACTGCAGGAATATCGTGTGGAGAAAATTTGATAAGAGAGAGTGAAGACTGTTGTAGATGCCACTCGAGCTGTACTACATAATCGTTTTGAGCAAAAAACATGAAGATACGTTGAATGAAAATAGTTTGTTATGAAAAATGGTGTATAATGTAGGTATTAAGGAATGCAACATTGTTAGGAGGGGTAAAATATAATGGATTCCATTCAATGGTGTTTGTTTCTCCAATTAGTGGTTTCATTTTTCTTGTTTCCTCTTAATAGTACATGGAGAAATGAATGAGTTCTCGAGATGTATTGTTTATGTACTAGCAATTATTGTGTTTGGCTTAATATCGATTTTGGTAAAACCTCAATGGCAGTTGTACTTGTTAGGAATCTACTTATTGTGTACACAGGAAAATAAAACAAATTTCGATTCCCATTAAGGATCCTTCTGTGTTTAGATAGAAATTATGATAGAGAGTATACATTTTTTTCTAAATCTGCAAATTCCTTTTCTTTTCCTTAATTTCAGCAGTCTTGATTTGCCACCTATAATTGTTCAATTGTCTAGCCTCCAATGGTGATCCACACAGAGAACAAGATTGTAGGATTATGGTTTTTCTTGTGCTAGCAAGAATAATGAATTCTCTACAAAATTGTAAACCTTAATAAGTTATTTATATAAGTCCAAACAGACTTGAACTGATCTGATCCAATGTTTAATTAATCCATTTAATTAAATATGATCCGTGAATTAATTAATCCAATTAATTAATTTAGGCCTATAAATAAGCAATTTAATTAATTAATTTATCCAACGCTTGTTAAATTAATTAATTGACAAATAACAATCTTTCAGTTCTCTATTTGTCTGCGACCCATTAGGTTCCCAATCACGATACCTAACGAGATGAAATATTATTTTGATCCAATCAAAATTGATAAATTAAAACATCCTTTTAATTTATCACCAATTCATATTCGCCGTCCTAAATTGACATCTAGCAATGTGTTAGGGCAATACATGTGAAGGGAAATGTCATGTGGTATGATAAAATTAAACTCGTTCGTTTATCGTGAGATTATAATCCCTTTGTCAATATGATGTGATTAATTACAAGATATGAAAGTGTGTTAATCTTGATTATCGATCATATCTTTAATTTCACCATTAAGTCAATATAAGTTGAAAAATCCTTTTCGACTAATGAGTACACCTTGGTCAAGGATTTCATTATCAACTTAATTGAATGAAATGCAGATTATAATTTCTTATTATTTAAGAATGACGAATCTTCTATTAGTCATTCACAAATTTCATACGATTTTTGACATACTCGAACGATGTCGTATTAGCGGCTTTTGGCAACATCCAACATCGTCAATGCATGATTGTCCTCATATAAGATACTATAACGACCTCAAGTCAAATGACCAATTCCACTACCGAACGTTAGAGATTAACTACTGACACTCATATAGTTATCTATGTGGAATCTCTAGGCGAGTTTCCAATGTTTTGTTCTATAACAAAATATCTACGTGTTCATTCAAATGTTACCACACTTTAACTTGTGAGATCGATTATTTACTTTACAAGTAAGAAATGCTACACGTGATGGTTTAACCGTAATAATGATATCCGTAACTTATTATTACTTGTGACCACGGACGATTTAAGATTCAATCATACGTAATTTATTTCTCACAATCACAACTCCTTGTGATTAACAAATTACGAAAATTTGAATCTACGAACTCTATTATTTAATTTAATTTAATTAAATAATAGATCTGCCATAAAATTGCATTAATTACATATTAAAAGCATTTATGGAACTAGGACATAATACTTACAGTAACAAGTTTGTTAGGTTGAATTATAACACAACAAGAGAATGGTAGAGTGGTAAGGCTTAATGGCCTTTGATATAAACTGTGTGCACATATGCCACCACCAAAAGATGTTTGGTTTTTATATAGGATATTGTTGATTCGAGTATTTGATCGCATAGGAAAATTTTGTGTTTGTTGAATGAGGACTTTCTTGTAAATTTTAGAACTTCAATATTCAAAACATAATTCTTTTTGAAACTCTCGGTCCTTCGTTGATTTAGATAAATATCAGATTTGTAGTAAATTGTACCCATACTTCGTTAATTTTGGCCAATTTTGCGATAATACAAGATGTGTAGAAGATTTATTTTTTTGAAAAGCCTTTTTCTTCAAAATCAAAATGAGAAAAAGTAAAATATTCTTCTTCTTTTTTACAATTGACAGATATCTGTTTTATCTTTTATTTAAAATAGCATTTCAATCAAAAGTTTCACCTTTTGGTGAAATTGATTCCCAACTCAATCTTTAAAATTAGGACATCAACGGAGGGAAATGGCCCTTCTTGTTATGATCGTATTAGGAATTTTTGAAAGGTTGACGGGGACTAAATATCGTCCGTTTTCTCATTTACTTACTTATTCATTTTGTTCAATATTATTTTTCAATTTTTAATATAAATTAAATTAAAAATTAAAAGTCGAGGCAGAAATCATATTCTCTATCCCCACCTCGATTCTCAACTAACCGGAAAATCCAATGGGGGTAGGGCATGTACAAGGTATTTTTCCTCCCTACTATAAACTCGAAGTTGATGTAAACATCACATGTACATCTTTTTCTAAAGAAATTCTAAGATCGGGTACAAGAATAGATATTTTGTCATAAATTTGCAAATTTCTCTAAAATAAAATTCTCACCCTTTATATAAGCAGAAGAAAATTTTAAATTATTTCAAAATGAATAAAACCCCTGTTTGAGCTCCTTTTTTCTCCTATTCTTTCCTAGCATTTTTTCTACGCTACTCATTTTCAACCACACATTTTTCATTAAAATAATATAACACGCAAATTAAAAATTTTCCTTTTTTCTTAACCATACATTTTTCATCAATTTACTATTTCATAATACATCACAAGAAATTAATGGGGCTCAAACATGGCCAAAATAAGCTTTGTACTTTATTTACTATGTTAAAATATAAATTAATTACAATTTTAAAAATTAAAGTGGTTAATTTGAGTTTCTTCTTGGTGGGCCCAAGTGCTTTGATGGTGGCAAATAGGATTTGGACCACGCACAGTAAGGGACAGAGATAAGAGAGATGTTGTAAACCTAATGCGCAAGATAGAGAACTGGCGCCAACACGTCACGTGCCCAGCACACGTGGCAGCTTTATTCACGCAATCTACGAAATTAAAATGACCATTTTCATTTCAAAAATCAGGAGCCGATAAATAAATAAATAATAATAATAATAATAAATAGAAATCCCAATTTGCACCTATTTCCTCAATCTACACTTCACAAATACATAATTCTCACGTTTACATACATACTCAGGTACATGTATGAATATATACACAAAGAGATAGAGAGAAGACGGAATCTAATATCTGTATTGTAGAGAGAAACGTGAAACTGAAATCGGAGCAAAATATCGGGACTGGCCTGTTGTTAATTTGCACAGATTTTTCTTTTTTTCTTCTTAATCTGCCCCAAATCTTATCTGGTAATTTTTTTACAGCAGAGCTTGTGTATTTTCCGATCCTAATTTTTAGTGTAATTTATTAAATTTATACACTCTGTATTTTGTCAACTGTGATGCTATTTTTAATTTGTTAAATAATTAATTTTGGCACCGTGGAGATAGAATTGATTAATAATTATATTTGTGCATTTGGTCTATTTATTGCCTGTATATGTGTGATTTTACGTGATTGAAATCCCTGTGGATATTGATGATTGATTGGCCTTGGATAGTAGGCGATGACCAGACACAAGGAGCGAACACTTGAGAACCTCTACAATGTGACTCCCGCTTTGCCTCAGCCGGAGGCATGTGATTTCTTTTCCGTTTTATGTTATTTTTGCCAATTTAGGGTTGAGTTAATTTGTGCGATTTTTGTGTGTTGATCTGTTTTGAGTTAATTTGCATTTTGTGCATCTTCAATTAGCTTTGGGTTTCAGTTTAAGCTTGATTTTCATTGATTTTTGTTAAACTTACTAGTTTACATGATTTATTTGTAAATTTTGCTCGTTCCTGGTAATTGTTATTCGGTTTTCACTTTTCTAAACCTTGGGAATGTTTTACTTGTGAAGGTAAGTTCTCTAGTTGTTCTATATGTATGTATCTATCTAAATAAATACCATTAGGTTTGGGTTTCTTCATATCTAGATACATTTAGAATGATAGAATTAACTTTTTTGCTGATAATTTTTATGAGATGATCCGGTTAGAGATTCAGCTGATGTGTGCGCATCAAAATTTGTCCATTTTAGTTTTCTGTCACATGACTCACGACTTCCACTGATTGTAGTCTTCACTGGCTTTCAGATTACTCCAGTCTTAAGTGGTAGCTGTAGGATGCAAGGGCCTGTTGATGAAGCAGATTATGACTTGCAGCCCGATATGGTGAGATAGATATCCGGGTAATTACATGCCCTGTATCTTACTCTTGCATCTCTATCTACCCCTCCCTCCCTCCCTCCACAGTAGAAGTTTCTTTACATTGATAGCGGGGTGATGGTATAAAATGGGGATTTGAGGTTTTGAGTGAGATTAAAAACCTATTGGTGCTGTTTCTTTCAATGAAAAAATGAGGGAAAATGGTTTGGAGTAATTAGGTCTTTTACCTGCCTGGTCCACACCAAATTCTAAATAATACGAATAAAAATGTTCATATAACTTTGGGAAATAGAAAATTATCAAGCATTTAGGCATCTGGGAGTATAGGAAAAGAAGAATAAAACCTTTTTCTTTTTTCAAAGGATTACTAGGGACTGTCCAAATTATCTCTTAATGTGCAACCTCTCTTTTGAATTTGGGTTTAAGCTATCTTGGATGTTTACCCCCACCATTTCTTTCTTCTGGTTATTGGAACTAAAACTTTGCTCATAGATAATTTATGATGGCTTATACAACTATTTTTTTGTTCTTGTTCTATTAATGTTGCTTTATTCCACATTGAAAATTTCTCCCATTCTTGAAACTTTGATCAAATTTTATATTTTTTTTGCCTCTTATTTTATGAAGTTCACGTATCTTTATATGTTTGAAGAAGCAAAGTTTGGTGGAAGTAAATTGCTTTGCTGCTGGACAGCAAGAATACGTTTGAGACTTAGTGATCAATTGTTGGAATAGTTTTGTGAGTTACGATGTTTAAAAGATAGGTGCATCAAGCCAATAATATGTCCCAAAATTCTTTTGTTTTATTTGTTCCTATCTCAGGACATTTATTAACTTTTAATCTTGTATGGGGTTTGCACCAGTCCTGTAGCTTGTGCCATATACCCTGGGATAAAAAAAAAAAGTTGTGTTGCATATTCAGTTTAAAGGATCACTCTGGTCATCTTTTGTTGTCATCATGTATGCTGTTTTTTGGCCCATACTTGTATTTTGTCTATTTATTTTTGTTTTCTGGTTGAATTGAGTATAAAAGAAATGACACTGTGATCTTGTTCGTTATGATAATGATGGTCATTCTGCAGGTCCTGTAAACTAGGTAATCAGACATGAAAGAAGGGTAAAAATCAATGTTCTACCTGTTAATTTACTATTTTCATGGTGTGCGCTCAAACCTGGCCAACAAGTTTTTAGATTTGACTACATTTTTTTTTTCCTGCTGCTTATAAGCATTGATACTCAAGCCTTTGATGTATCTTTAATCGACAAAAGCTATCAATAGTCATATATTTCTTCTTATTGGCACTTTATTTCTTTTGTACTTAATTTTTGATATTTGCTTAGGTATCTCAATCTTATAAGGATTCCACCAGCTTTTCTGATAAAAGTCAAAAGGTCAACGTAAGGGCAAAGTCCGGAACTTGTAACGTGTGCTCTTCACCTTGCTCCTCCTGCTTGCATAATTATCAGGTCTTGATGGTTACAAAGACTGATAAATTTTCCGGAGAAACCTGCACAGGAAATGCTGTGTTTGACCGGGGCATCCGATTTGATATCGGACAAAACAGCGAGACCAGCAATGTAGTATGCATAAATTCTACTTCTGATTCTCTCTCTGAAAATGTAGCAGGTAAAGCAACCTTGAGGACGTCTGATGCATCAGAAGATACTGTGATGCTTTCGCACTATGATGGAGTGAAAGTTCTAGAAGGGCATGATGATAATTTGTCCTGTATAAGTGCATCTAATGAGGTAAAAGTGTTTACCAATGGTGTCCGAAATGTAGATGGGACAAATCTACCCTGTTCAACCACTTCTAGTCCAGTTGAGAAATCTCAATATACAATTGGTTATCAGACTTCATCGCAGCACATGGATAAATGTGATATTGAAGATGGTATGAAACTGACTAGCAGGCAGAGCAAGTTTTTTGGAGAATTCTCCGACAAGGTGCCCTCTAGTAGGTCACCAACTGGCTTGTCTTCACAAAATTCAAGCTTGATGAAAATTCCCCTAAAAAGCACTTATGATTCTCCTGAGTTGGTGAAGGTAGAGAACACTCTTTCACAAGCTTCCAATGGAAAATCTCTCTCTGGTGATCCAAATTTGATGGACTTGGAAGAAAATTTGCATCCTCTTCCTCAGGGGACACAGTCGGAGTGCTCACACGATCAATTGAATTTGATGTCGTTGAAAGAGGCAGTATCTGATGTTATTTGTGATAATCCACTGGGTGGTACTCTGAATTCCATGAAGAAGAATGAAGATATGTTGGAAGTCCAGCCTTTAAATGTGAGCAACGACTCTGATATGGAAGAACAGGATGTGAGTAAGAATGTTTCCTTGCATCTTGTAAAAGATTTATTCTCTTAGTTTGATTTTTTTTATGTGCTAGTGAAATTGTTATCTAGGATGTGTTTATGCTCACTTTTTTCTTGTCTTGGTTTATCTTATGAATGGGAACTGCAGATTCTCATTCAATATACGCACATGTAATAAACATAAGTCCTGTTTGATGTACAGAGTTTCCTTTTAGCCGATCAAGAATGTAGCATCTTTTGTAACAAACATTATCCATGTTTAGTGAAGCTTGTGATGACCCGATTTGTTGCTACCAGAATTATATCCAGACTTGTGGATCCATTTATAGATAAATCTAGATTTACACAAGTACTTGAGTGAATCACTTCATTGTTTAACTAGTCCTTTGATTAAAGGTACGGACTTTTCTGGCAGGAAGAACTAGTAGATTGGGCTTAATGGATTCTGAAACCTATTTTAATTTGGTTGCAGATCTCCCTTCCTCCACCTCTATACCCCATGGTCCCCCAACCGAGATGGCTTTTTTTGCATTTATTGTGGCCCATTTATGTGGGTTTTTTTATGTTGCTGTTTTTCAGGAGTTGAGATTTACTTCATTTATAAATTCTTTCTCAATTTATTTCTGATCAAGTCTCCGGTTGTTAATAGGTCAAAGTTTGCGATATCTGTGGGGATACAGGTCGGGAGGATCTGCTCGCTGTCTGTTCTCGGTGTAGTGATGGGGCAGAACATACGTAAGATTTAATCTTTATTCGCATATGTGCAATATTATTCCTTCTTTCTGCATTGTACATTAACATTAACCCATTTATCTCGTCTCAGTTACTGCATGGAAGAAATGGTGACTAAAGTCCCAGAAGGTAACTGGCTTTGTGAAGAATGCAAGGTCGAGGAGCAAATGAGTAATCAGAGGCAAGATAAGATTGGATGGATAGATGGGAATGAAAAGAACAACTCCTGTGGTCAAGCAAGTAGTGAAAATAAAATTAGTTTTGATGTTGAGGGGAACAGAACAGAAGGTTGTTCAGATATGAAAACTTGCGGAAAACGGCCTAGGGATGATAATGAAGTTTCTTTTATGGCAAAAAAGCCTGCCATCGAATCAATCATGGGGTCACCAAGAAACTCCAATTCTAGCAAAACAGCTGCTCTTTCACGTGAGAGTTCATTCAAGAACTTAGATAAGGGAAGAACGCAGCCTGTAAATCTCTCTTCTTCTGCCACACTGCCAGTTAATGATACTCTGGAATCAGCATGCACTTCTCCGGATTCACGAATACAGGCATCTCGAGGTTACATTATCTGATATTTTCGTATTTTGTGACAGGCTCATAATTGTACTTGAAGATTTTTACTTTCTTTTTCCGTGTTTTTTTTTTTTTTTTTTGGCCTCCAAGTCAATGAAAGCTGCTCCTATAGTTTTAGTTTTAATTTGCATGGTGCAATGCAGGTACATTATCGAAGTCTCATTCGTTCAATTTTTTGAATTCAAACTCAAAAGTCAAGCTTGTAGATCAAGTTGCTCTTCAGAGGTCAGTAAGGGTACCTGCCTCTATACATCTGAAGGATGGTGCAGTCAAATCTATGGGAAAATCTATGTCCTTCAAATCTACAAACTCGGGCCGGCCTGAATCAAAAGTGAAGATGATATCCCCTAGACTAACCCATGTCCAGGATATGAAACATAGAAAAGAAAGAAGCTCATTTGAAAGAAAGAGCTCTTTCAAATCAGAACGTCCATTGATTAGTTCAATAATGGCTAAGCCTGCCATTTCTACATCTAACAGTGAAAAGAAACTAGTATCTCTGGGTGAATCTTCTTCTCTCGCGAAACGCTATGAAACCAAAGCTGCACAAACTGACAATAAATCAATGGGTTTATTGAAATCATCCAGTCTTGTAGCCCGAAGGAGTTCAGATTCACCTTTTTCTTCAGGTATACTTTGATTCATTTCCTGAGTTTGCTCTTCATATCTTTTCCTTTTGTATTGCTTCAAATGCTTTCATAATTAATGTGACCAGGCGAATTTAAGACACCCTCTTCTTACGCGCATAGTACTACTGGAGTTTCATCTACCAATGTAGTTGGCAATTTTGAAGAGAAAATTAACCAGATTGTCTCAGAGGAGGACTCCTCATCATGTGCTGGTGTTTCCGAGAGACTGCCGTGTAATACTAATGAAGACCTACATGATGGACTTCTTCAGCCTAGGGAAGCAACAAATTCTGGTGAGCGAATGAGGGAGCATTCTGGGAATCACTTGTGGCAGGGTAATACTAATGGTGGAAGGGCTATTTTGTGTAAAAAATGTAAAGAATTCGGACATGTGGCCCAATCTTGCATGTCTGATGATCCTGGGTTTCCTGCTGTTAGTCCAACTATAAAATTTTCCAGGGACGAAAATGATAGTCTAAAAGTGGCTATTGAGGCTGCTATGCATAGAAAGCCTGGAGTTCACCGTAAACATAGAGCTTGGGCCCAATCTGATGAGTCATCTGTTTCGAGCATGAAATCTGAAATAGATTGTCGAGATCAGTTGTCAAGTTCAGGTGACAAGAGAAATGTGTCCTCTGCTGCAGAGATTATTGAGAGGCATACAGTACCCAGCAGTTTGACTGAGGACTCTGTTAAACAAGAAACTTGTGACACATCAAAGCAGTTGATGTTGGTTCCTGTTGAAGCTCTGTCTTCCGGAGGAGGAGAGTCAGTGTCAGTTGTTCCATTGGATGGGAAGTCTTCCTTACAAGGCACAGTTCCTATTTGCTTGAAATCTTCGGCTATTCCTGAGCATGAGTACATATGGCAGTATGTTATCTTACTTTCCCCCACCAATTTTATGTTTTAATAATATCTGCTTAGTTGTTTTTCTGGACTCACCTCTGGATGTTCTTTCATCCTCAAACTAGGCTTTACTTACATGTGTTCCTTGAATGCAGAGGAAGTTTTGAGGTTTTTAGAAGTGGTAAGATCCTTGACTTACGGGAAGGAATCCAAGCCCATTTGTCGACGTGTGCATCACCTAAAGTTATTGAAGCAGTAAACAAGTTTAACCATAGAATCATCCTAAATGAAGTGCCTCGTTTAAGCACATGGCCGGTACAGTTTCAGGAATTTGGTGTTAGAGAAGACAACATCGCACTCTTCTTTTTTGCCAGAGATTGTGAGAGGTAGCTCTATTTTAGCCTTTATGTTTTTTACCATCAAAATTTTCATATTATTTTCTGCGTCATCATTATCATTTTTCTCCGATTTAGTTTCTCTGTTTCCATTGCTACAGCTATGAGAACAGCTACAAAATTTTGCTGGAGAGCATGATGAAGAATGACCTTGCTCTACAGGCAAATCTTAATGGTGTCGAGCTCTTGATATTTCCATCTAACCAGCTTCCTGAGAATTCTCAGCGTAAGCAAACAACATAAATATTTCTTGTACAGAATATTTTTGTCCAAGAATTCTTAAAATTTCTCTCATTTGATGCATATGGTGAATGCATTTTGTGATGCTCAATAAAAGCTATTGCATCTCATGCCCCTGAAAATTGACCGTGATGAGTAAAGTTCATGCATCGCATTCTGGGGGCTTGCCTAGATGAAAACTTTCAATATGATGTCAGATGAAGTTATTATTGCTTGGTAAAATTGAGTGTCCATGCTGGTGGGACCTCAATCGACATGAACAGTATTTTTTGGCAGCTTGTCTACTGTGAAACTCCTGTTATATTATATCAAATGGAAGGTGACACTGCTAGGTAAAATTGGGCATGGCTGTGTAGGTCTGACCTCAACCAACACAAAGGTTGCTGCTATCGAGGGCACTTAAGTTAGACATTAATTTTGCTTCTCCTCCAGTTTTATATTCCTTTTTCATTTCAGACGATCTTTATTTGTTTATTATCTTGGTGGAGATGCATTCCTGTATTATTAAGCAAAGAATTCTCATCTTCAGGGATCTTTTGCTGGTTGTTCTATTTTTTGCTCTGATTTATAAGCAAGATAGTAAATAAAATTGCAGTTCTTATTCTATTAAAGCTACTCCATATTTGCAAGCAACTCTACAATTTTCTTGCCATCATTTACATGCAGGTTGGAATATGCTATTCTTTTTATGGGGCTTGTTCAGAGGAAAGAAAGAGTATTGCTCACAACATCTGCCTGAATCCTCAAAGCAGTTTTGTACACCTCCAGATATTCCCCCAGTTATAATGTCCTTGCCTGAGAACAAATACTCTCTTGGGCCTATAGCCAAGGATTTGTCTGCATGTGATGATGTAGCCCCATCACTGGATGTGTCTGCTTCAGGAAAATTATGGAGTTTATTGTCGTCTAAAGTTGTAAATGGAGATTTTGATACCAAAGTACTTTCTGTGGATCAGCTGGATGATAGAATAGATTCCATTTCCTTGTCTACCGAACGAAGTACAAGTGCAAAATTGTGCCACGAAATGAGTGGCACTTGCCTGGTATTGCCTATTCTTTTTGACATGTGCATATAATTATTCTAATTATAATCTTGTTCTCTCTTCTTAT
>NC_036244.1:20511132-20511546 GCF_002742605.1 Olea europaea var. sylvestris | reverse complement strand
TCTGGCGGAAAGAAAGAAAAAAAGACTTAAAAGAGAAACATATGCACGTGAACAAACACATCTGTGCCCCTGTTTGGTGTAGCAAAAAAAGTTTGATTAAATTTCAAGTCAAAGTCAAAGTCAACAATTACCACGCATTTCATTTCATGGGATCTACAATTTTTCAACCACAAATTTCATCGACTTTTATCAAAATCTACGATGGATTTGGTAAATACATCAATTCATCTCTCCATTTTCTGTGAAAAGGGGGATGGAGCATAATTTCATTCCCAACGAGGGATCCTTAAAAATCTGATTTTAGCTACACCGAACAGGGGCTTTATATTGCTTTGCTATCTTTTAGTTTCTAGTCTATATGTATCTATACTATGGTGAGTTCAGGAATCAGACGATGTCAACAAGTTCCCCCCC